>NC_058131.1:49610190-49617460 GCF_016433145.1 Gracilinanus agilis
CCCCCCCCCCGGAAAAAAAAATCAAATAGAAGAGAAAATATATATGGATATATATGTGTATATATATCCAGGATTTAATTTTTAATATATTATATGCATTATATAATATAGGATTATTATATTATATATAATTATATATTGTGGAGATTAAAGTTAATATGCAAAATACCAAATATTATATTTATAAATATTTTATTAATAATAAACTAACAAAGAGACTAACTAATGTTATATTCAAATCCTGAGGAATGTTAGTCTCACCTTGATTGACAAGGGAGGCAGTTGGAGAGATTGGAATGATCCCGAATGCCGTGAACCAGGGGCAAAAGTCAGCTGGCCCGAGAGTATAAATACCTCTAACAGCCATCTAGAGGGGGTTCTCTCTCTGACTTTGGTCCCTAGATCTTTAGGTCTCTGAATCTTCCTAGATCTTTAGGGCTCTGTGTCCCTGGGTGGTGAAGGGAGGAAGGGAGGTCTGAAGAAGAAGAGGATTTGAATACTTCCTGAAGGCTGCAAAGGCTAGTACTTCACCAAAACTGATAATAAGAAAGCTGAGAGGAAATCACCAACACAGCTGCATCAAGGGCAGTCACTTCTCTGGTTTGGCAGTGGCCAAGCTGAGCCAGAAGGGTTATGAAGAACAATAGCTCCAGCTTTACTAAGACAATAGCTTCCAGCCCCGAGTGATTATATATTATAGATATTAGATTGACAGGGTCTCCAATCCCTTATCCATGTCCTGATTATCCTTTCCCTAATTATAGATCATAGATAAAGGTGTTTAATAAGTACTTTCCTGAGTGGTCTTTATATCACCACCCTTGGGGAGGGAGCAAACGCAGTCAGATAAATGTGATTCAAGGCTAATCAGAGCCCAATATTAATAACTGATCCAACCCCAGGTTGGACCTGAAAGGGTTACCCATCCACCTAACCCTTGGGGCTCCTTCCCTGGGCAACTGTTATTGAAAGAGGAAATTATAACAACTAGCAAGGGTGATTGGGCTTGGTGTTCCCCTATCACCAGCACCTAGGGAGAATACAAAGATACATCCACCTCACTGGTATCTATATCTCCTTTAGGACTTAGGACCCTCTTTCTTATGACACTAAAACAGGGGTCGGAAACGTATGGCTCTCGAGCCATATCTGGCTCCACCTCCCAACTGGCCAGTCCAGGCAGAGCCCCAGGATGTGCCCCAGGGGGCCCGTCAGCCCCATCTCCACCCCCACCCCCCGCCCCATATTCCATCCTCCTCCTTCCACAGGCATTTATGGCTCTCACGGCCAAAAAGGTTGCCGACTGTTGCTTAAAAGGTTACTAACCAGCCCACTCACCAGAGCCAAAGAGAAAGAGGTAGGAGTTATAGCCAAATATAAAACAATAAGGTGACCATGCAAACATGGAGACTCAGGAGAGATTAAAGGGAATTTGGGGAAAACTAAGGGACTTATGGGGGATGAAGCCCAACCCCCTGTGATCCTTTGGGAGACCAGTCTCCCCAATGGATCACACAAACATAATCAACATATAAATTGCAATAATTTGTGGAGAAAAGGGAGAAAAATAACAAAATCAATGATTGCTACATTAACAAAAAGCCAATTTGGGGGCAGTCCCCTTTGGCATAAAAAGTATACATTAAAAATAAATGCTTTCAACCCCCCCACCCAATGTTCAAATTCACATCCCAAAGTTCAATTCTGGATCTTCTTGATGCAGTGTGTGGTCTCTGCAGGCATCTTCATGGTGTCTTCTCCAAATAGGTTCCTTGTCTGGATTCTGGAAGATAGCAAGTTCCTTATCCTAAAATTTCCTAAATTCCAATCAAAGTTCACAACTATAACAAAGTCCCCCCTGAGGAAAATGATAACAAACAGGGATCACTCAGGGATACACGGCTGAGTTGTAAGGTATATGAATCAATTGCAAAAGAAATAAAAAACCAAAAAAAATCCACATAAAAGAGAAAAAACACTTGTGGATAAAATATAAAATGTCAAAGTTTTATGTCTAAAAAATCTAAGTAAAGGAAAAATAAAACTATAGCAAGTCCTTTAATCAGGAACCAATTAAAGTGATTTAAGTAATTATGCACTTACCGAATCAGTAGCCAGGACTACAGAAAGTTTGCCACACTTATAAAAGACATAAAAAAGGAACTAGATTATAGGAGCCAGAATGATAGCCAGGATGAGGGGCTTGGATAGAATGTGGTTCAGAGGAAGTCCTGTGTCTTAATATATGTTAAGCACTGCAACCTTGAACCCCAAACAAGTCCAAATCCTCTTATCTTGACTCAAAATTACACCAATCCCACAGGGATTGGCTGGTCTCTTTGACCTTGTGCTCCATTTGCACTATGCTGGTTGGCTTTGTGCTTCTTTAGCACTGTGCAGTGGCTCTTTTTAAATACTCTTCTGGAATCAGACAGAATCATTAAACAACGGGGGCAGATGGGTAGCTCAGTAGATTGAGAGTCAGGCCTAGAGACGGGAGGTCCTAGGTTCAAATCTGGCCTCAGACACTTCCCAGCTGTGTGACCCTGGGCAAGTCACTTGACCTCCCATTGCCTAGTCCTTACCACTCTTCTGCCTTAGAGCCAATACACAGTATTGACTCCAAGATGGAAGGTAAGAGTTTAAAAAAAAAGAATCATTAAACAAAGCCCCATAATTATTTAAACAAACAATGGCATTATTCTATAATTTAAAGCCTTTTGGGTATGCATTAATATTAGAACAAATGTATTTTAAACTTATATTATTGTAAGTTAAAAAAAGATTAATATTGATAATGTGTTCAGGTACAAAAATGAGAGAAAAAAACCCCTCAAAACTGTATTGCACATACAAGGGAAAAAATAAAAGAATGTTTTAAAAATAAAAAATATATAGCTTAGAATCAGTGAAAAGTTTCTCACCCAAAAAATGAGATCCAATTTCCTTTTTAAACTTGGCCATGAACTACTGTGAATGCAAATTATTTTTACAGAATAACAGATTTACAAAAACAATAATATAGTAGATCATGTACATTCAAATAAAGAACCAAATTCCCAAAATTCAAATAGCCCAGTTATTGACAATAGTAAACAAACCCATTATCATAATAGGATTCACACGAGTTGCTGTGTGACATTTTAAAACCTCTGAACTGATGGATACTTGTCACAAATTCAATAGATGTAGCAAATCTTTCAACCTTGGCAATTACTGATGAAAACCTATTTGGGTCTAAAACATCACCAGGAATTCTAGATCCTTCTGATGGGAAAGTCAATTAAAATTAAGAGTTAAAATATCAAGCATGCAGGAGCTCTTTTTGGCTTCCTGCTTTTATATATAAAGAGTTTGGGTAGGAAACTTCTATTTGTTTTCTCTACCTTTTTAAAACAACATTCTTTATTATATATATAAACCTATCATCCATTCAGAAGGTACCAGGTATTCTAAAGTCATTTTTAAAGATCCCTTATTAAATTTCAATTTCAAATTTTAAGTCATTATATTCTCCAAGGTTGTATAAGCAACATGTAACTTTGATGGTTAAGATGATAAATCCAGGATACATAAGACTTATGAGCTTTTTACAATGATGTGTTATTTCAGTAAAATCATAGGGAAATGGCATAGATAAAGAATCATATAACAGAATAGATACTAATTAGATTAATACAGATAAACTTAAAAAATTTTAAACCTTAAAGAAATTAGCAAATACAATAATATAAGCAAATGACTAGTTACAAGCAGTGTAGTAAAAAATCATTTTTACCAATCCCAATAAGCTTATTTACTATCTTGAGGGGAAAAGCTGAAAATAATTAGCAAGTAATAAACTTTCATATCTCTTTTTAAAGTTATTTCCCTTCCCCAGTATTTTCATCCATTCAGATTTTGTTTGCCAGAGCTCTGAATTTCATCACAGTGAGGGCAAATTCTGCACAGAGCATAGTGTGCACAACCCTCATAATGGATATGGGTAAACAAAAAAAACCAAAGGGGTGTGAGGAGATGAATTTCTCCCCTGAATCAGGCTCTCCACTGCAAGATATTCAATCAGCACAAAAACCCTCTGGAAAAGAATTAAGCAGATGCAAACTGCAGTTTGAAACTTTACCAACTCAAACTGTTGTTTCAGAGTTTCAAGCATGCTTTGAAATAGCATTATTCCTGAAGAGGCTGAATGGGGTTTTGTTTATAGAGTAAACAAAAAGAAAGTAAAATTTCTAGTGGGAGAACAACAGAGTATTTGCATATGAGAGAGCTGGCCAAAAGGTAGAGACAAAATCCCAAAAACTTCTACTTCAAATCTACTGATTTAGTCTCTCTGCTCTCAAAAGAAAAAAATGCAGAGAAGTCCCCTTCCTGTGGAAAAAAAAATCTGAATTGCAAGTCTCTCTCAGCCTGGAGTCCAGGGTCAGCTTCAGATTTCAGCTTAAAAAATGGCTAGAGCAGGCTGAAAAACCCACGTGGGGTGGGGGAAGGGTTTGGAGCTCTCAGCAGTCCATTTAAAAAAAGCAGGTAGGATTGGAAGGATGCAGGCTGGGTGGGGAGTGGTGTGGAACCCTGGCTCAAGCAGATGGGTGTGAAAAGGCAGTGGCAGGGAAAGCAGGTGTCTGGCAGGCTGGCAGGCTGGTGGGCAGAGTTGCAGTGGCCGAGATGGGGTGAAAGCAGGCAGGCTGGGTGGCAGGCAAAGAAAAAAATCATAGGAGCATAGGGCAAGAAAGGGAAACCCCAGCTCTCAGCTCTTGGGCAAATTTACTAACTGTACTGAAAATCTATTTTTAAAAAATATGAGAATTCTATCCCTTCATAGTTAGCCAAAATGTGGAGATTAAAATTAATATGCAAAATACTAAATATTATATTTATAAATATTTTATTAATAATAAACTAACAAAGAGAGTAACTAAAAGGTTTACTAACCAGCTCTCCAGAGCCAAAGAGAAAGAGGGAGGAGTTACAGCCAAATATAAAACAATAATGTGACCGTGCAAACATGGAGGCACAGGAGAGATTAAAGGGAATTTTGGAAAAACTAAGGGACTTATGGGGGATGAAGTCCAAGGTTCAAAAATCTCCATTTATACAATATTTTTTTATGTATGTAGTATGTATATGTATATGTATATGTATGTATATATATACATATATAAATCCTATGTGTATAAAATTATGACTAAAAGAATAAAGCTATAAGAGGTCCTTGAATCACCAGCAAGGCCCAATTAAAATGGCTTATGTCCTACAAGCATGCAGGACAATTGCAGCAATATTGTGCTCACCCATCAGCAGCCAGGACTATGGAAAATCATTGCTGCTAGTACAGAGGTCCATTACATTCGATTTTACTACAGTGTATCAGTCTCTGTGTATAACGTTCTTCTGGCTCTACTACTTTCACTCTGCATCAGTTCCTGGAGGTCTTTCCAGTTCACATGGAATTCCTCCAGTTTATTATTCCTTTGAGCACAATAGTATTCCATCACCAACATATACCACAATTTGTTCAGCCATTTCCCAGTTGAAGGACATACCTTTGCTTTCCAGTTTTTTGCCACCACAAAGAGCGCAGCTATAAATATTTTTGTACAAGTCAGTTTATATATGATCTCTTTGGGGTACAAACCCAGCAATGGTGTGGCTGGATCAAAGGACAGGCATTCTTTTAGGGCTCTTTGGGCATAATTCCAAATTGCCAACCAGAATGGTTGGATCAATTCACAACTCCACTAGCAGTGCATTAATGTCCCAATTTGGCCACATCCCCTCCAACATTCATTATTCTCCCCAGCTATCAGTTTAGCCAATCTGCTAGGTGTGAGGTGATACCTCAGAGTTGTTTTGATTTTCATTTCTCTAATGATTAGAGATTTAGAACACTTTCTCATGTGCTTATTGATAGTTTTGATTTCTTTATCTGAAAATTGCCCATTCATGTCCCTTGCCCATTTATCATTTGGGGAATGGCTTGATTTTTTATACAATTGATTCAGTTCCTTGTATATTTGAGTAATTAGACCTCTGTCAGAATTTTTTGTTATAAAATTTTTCCCCAGTTTGTTGTTTCCCTTCTGATTTTGGTTGCATTGTTTTTGTTTGTACAAAATCTTTTTAATTTAATATAATCAAAATTTTCTATTTTACATTTTGTAATTTTTTCTAACTCTTGCTTGGTTTTAAAATCTTTCCTTTCCCAGAGATCTGACGAGTATACTATTCTGTGTTCACTTAATTTACCTTCAGTTTCCTTCTTTATATTCAAGTCTTTCACCCATTCTTAAATAAGACTAGAGGCTGGTATTTTGAAAAAAGAAACAGATAAAATAGACAAAGTATTGGTAAATCTAATTAAAAAAAGGAAAGAAGAAAACCAAATTAACAGTATCAAAGATGAAAAGGGAGACAAAGTTCATTTGGAAGAACAAAAGATCAAGAATATCAAGGGAAATAATGAAAAAAATGTGAAGGAAGGTGGCCTAGCAGTACCAGATATTAAGCTATACTATAAAGCAGTGGTCATCAAAACAATATGGTACTGGCTAAGAGACAGAAGAGAGGATCAGTGGAATAGACTTGGGGTAAGTGACATCAGCAAAACAGTGTATGATAAACCCAAAGAGCCCAATTTTTGGGACAAAAATCTCATTCCTTTTAGTAATGCATTCTAGCCTGACATAGATGTATGTATCTTTGGCTGAATTAAGGTCCCAATTTATGTTTTCAGTTGGCCAATGAATTGCACCCTCTCCCTAGGCCTGATTGATAAGAGAAAGAACTTTGCTCCTATCTCTTTCTGTTAGCAGGTCATGGAGCCAGTTAATGCCTACCCATCTTGGATTGTAAGTTCTATAAATGCTTTCAAACTTTTTTTATCACTAGTATGAGTTCATCCCCAAAGGAAGGAGTCTTTCCTTGAAATTTTCACTTGAATTTTTCACTTTTCCTTGAATTTATGGAGAAAAGGGTGTATGATGTTTAATATTGACTAAGTTCCCTCATTTATCATAAGTGGTAATATCCCTTAGAGGGAACAGACCTGTATTTGAGTTGTCTGTGATTATTGGAGTCTGACTTTGTTGTTCAGATTGAAGTTGAGTGGGTTGGGGAAGGGGGAGGAGAGATTGGGAGGGAGGTGAAGGCTGATTAGGTGAGGGGAGGCCGGACTAAGGGGGACCAAGCAGGGTTGGGGTGGAAAGGAGAGGTAGATGCTGGGTGGGTTGGGAGGGGTTGGTCATAATGAGGGCAAAGGAAGACTGAGTGG
>NC_058131.1:49620436-49647875 GCF_016433145.1 Gracilinanus agilis
TGGGAGGGGTTGGTCATAATGAGGGCAAAGGAAGACTGAGTGGGGGTGGGGAGGAGAGGAGGAGACTGGGTAGGGTGGGAGGGGTTTGTATGGGAAAGGAGGGCCAGGAGAATGAGAGCAGGGAGGGGGAAGAGAAGGAAAGTGGGGAGAGATTGGGTAGAGGGGAGGGAGAAACTGGGCATAGTAAGAAAGAAAAAGGGCAGGGTAAGGCAAAGATTGGGTACAGCAAGAACAGGGGTAGGTGAGGTAAGGATCAGATAATTAGAGGGTAGAGAGGTGGATTGGGAGGAAAGGAGATGGGAGGGGTAAGGGGTGGGCAGGATCTTATGAGGAAGGGGCCAAAGACATCAAGTCCTAGCCTGGATCAAGAGGAGGAGGTGGAACCTCCTCATAGGCAAGGTGGGAAGATGACAGGGTGTCTTCCTTGCTAGATTTAACTAATGGTTTAGGAGGAGGAACTGAAGGAGTCAAGTCAGCATGGTCTGGATCTAAAGAAGGAATAGCCTCCTGACTGGAGGACAATGAAGGCAGTGTGTCGGGGTTTTCAAAGTCAACCAAACTATTTTCAGGGTTAGTTTGGTTGAATTGTCAAGGAAGTGTGCCCAAAGGAGCCAATAGGAGTATTCTTTAGAATTTTTTATGGCCAATGGTCAGTTTTAGTTCTTTCAAAACCTTAAAGTCAAATGAACCAAATCTTGGCCAACTAAAGGATTTTACTGCCCATGCTTTACACAATCTCATTGCTTCCTTCTTTGACATACCATCTTCTTTTGGAAAATTGGGATCATTCCAAGAGTTCAATAGTTTATTCAAGGATGAACCTGGAGGAATCTTGCCTGATTTCCTCTGATTTGTTGCAATATTTTGACCCTGAATTTAGTAAAAAAAATTCTAGCCTTTCTTTCCTAATCTGTTTAGGAAAATTCCTAGGCCCTTTCCCCTTATCTGAGAGAAGCTTCTGCTCTAGCTGCTGTTGTTGAGGAGTTCAGTAGTTGTGGTACAAGTCTATTACTACCAGTGCTCAGCAAGAAGCTGTTCTAATTATTACTTCTGAGGAATTCAAACAATGAAAGGATCCCAAAACACTTAAAAAAAAACTGAGACATAACTTCCTTTAATTTCATTGTAGAAAGCAACCAAACTAGATTAGGATTAAATAAGAAATCAATGTAAGGCAAAAGGAATTGATGCATGGCAATAGTACCAATAATAAATATATTCATAATAATAATGATTATTATTTTAAAATATTATTATGTTTGAAATAATAAATTACTGAATTAATAATATATTCAATTAATTAACATTGCTTTGAATTAGTTTGGCTTAATTTGGTTTTGTTCAATTTTATTAGTTTGGTTTTATTTTATTTTATTCAGATTAATTAAATATTATTACTTTGAATTGATTAATATTCCCTTTAATTTTATTCACTTTCATTCAATTGAGTTTGATTTATTCAATGATATTTAATTTTATTTAATATACTTTTTAAATTTCCTGGAGTTTTACTTCTTGCTTGTAGATGGCACTACTATGATGTGTACTAGGCAGGGGGAAGGATCTCCTAGAACTAGGGGGTGGAGGTTGTGGAGGCAATGGTGCATGCACAAGAACTGGATTTGGAAGGCTTTTGTGTGTGAGCTTGAGCTAGAAAAGGAAAAAAGGAATTCTCCCCCCCCCCCCAAAAAAACCCAACTATATGTTAGCCCTAATTCCCAATCCCCAATCCCCAAACCCTAAGAAGGGCCACAGTGTACTGCAGTCTGAGCCAGGCAAGTTTGGAGGTCACTGGTTGTTGCAGGACTTGGAAGCTGCCAGAGTAGGGCAGGGACCAGGGGCCCTTGCTGGGATTTTGCCTCTTGAGATGCTCCATAGGGAACTGTTTTAGCAAGAGGCTGAATTAGGTTCCAGCCCCATGGGGGAGCCACTTGAGACCAATGGAGTGAGCAAAGCCAAAAAACAAACAAACACTGGTCAATTCTGTCTTGGTATGCTCTATATAAAGTGCCAGTACCAGGTTATTCTCTCCAACACCCTGCTGGCAGAGGGCTGCTAGATGGGCTGATTATTGCTAAAAGCCCAGCTCACCAGGTGGGGTCCTATGGGCCTGGGGTAGGAAAGCCTTGTTGCTCCATCCTTTGGGCTTTGGCAACAGCAAGGTAATGGATCAGGGCTGACTTCTCAGCTGTTCTGAGTGGCTACTCAGCATGGGAAATCTTATAAAAATCCACGACAGTGAGAAAAGAGCAAGGGCAGGAACAGCAAAAGCAGTGTAGGGACAATGATGGTGGCAGTGAAGTTAATCTGCCCTCTGTGACAATTAGATTAAGTCTACACAGCCCATCTTTAGATTTAGTCACCAAAGGTGAGAACATCTCCAATTCTGGGAGGTCTGTAACCCACCTGTGCTAGAGTGGGTGACGAATCAGAATTGACTGACTGCCCCCTAGGCAGTCCTAAGAGAAGTGTCTGTTGTGATTGGACACGCAAACTAGGAGAAGAGGCACAGGAAGTGACCCATAAGTGACCCCTTTAAAAAGAGACCTCAGTCAGCTGGGCTCAGTAGTCTTCTAGCTTTCCTGGTTCATGGAGGAGTGCTGGCTGGAATGTTGAGACCTTGGTGAGACTGCTCTCAATATCTTCTTTGGAATTCCACGTGGTGAGTTTAAAGACCGAATCTTCCTGAACTTCTCTTAAGGAACTTCCCTTTAATAGACACTCTGTGAATGAAACTTTGCTTCATTCACCTCAGGGCCTCTGGCCCTCTGACTCTTGGCTTGGGTTAATTAGATCTACCTGTATTAATTAGAGGATCGTAGTAATTTACCTACTGTGTTAGATTCTTATTTCCTTATTTCTTCTATCTCTTCTTAATTGTAAATAAATTCCTATAAAAGTCAATTTTGACTTGAGGTTTTTCCTTAATTGGGGAAATTTCCCCTGGTGACCACCTTTTAATACATTTGACCAAAAAACCTTTTTCCCCCTTACAATTTTGGCTGACCACTTAGGTTGTGCTGACTACCCTCAATCTTTTGAAATTTTCTTGACTCTTCTTTCACTCTGCAAACCTCAACTCAACACAGCTGAAGAGGTAAGTTCAAATTTTTTTTTCTCCTTTTACTTTAAAATAAATAGCACACAGCTGTTTGAATTTTATTTATCTTTATTTATCTTCTAGGTACTTTCCTGGCAGTACTGGCAGCAACCGCTTTGTTTCTTAATGAGCTGTAAAAGCCTCACCTGGGAACTGTTTCCAATTAGCAAACCCTCAGATTTTGGGAAGGATTCTATCTTTCCGCTGCCTTAGTTGTAAGCTGGCTGGTTTGCCTTACCATCAACAAATAGGCTGCTTTGATTCTTACCTAACTGTGAGGGCCACACCCAGAGAAACGCTTTTAAAACCCTCTCAGAGGGAAAGCATCTCTGCTTCTTGCCCCAAACAATTTCATCTTGTAAAAAAAACTGGAGAAAAGCCATTGAGCTTAGCTCAGTTTTGTTATTAGAAAAAGTGATTGTTAAAGCTGAAATTAACCAGTTTTAGCCTTACTTTACTCTTAAAAAATTACTTTCTTTTTTTCCCCAAGCCTCACATGTCTCTAGAATTAAAGTAAGAAGTAAAACCTGGGGAAATTAAGAAACACGTGCTTAAGAAACACGTGGATTCTAGCATTTTTTTTTTACCCTTAGCAGTTACTTAATCTATAATTAAGCATACTTAAGTATACTTAGCCTCAGATAAAAGGTTCCTAGCCTGCCCTCCACCCAAAAGTTAATTAAATCCTGAAGTGTGTGAGGCTTGACATATGTTGTCATAGGACACTTTGTAAAACACTGCCAGTTAAGTACTGAAGTTTGGCCATCATTGTGGCTCCCGTATCCCTGAGAATGAAGGTAAACCATACCTGGGAATGACACTTCACTTTTACATAAAAATCTAGTTTTTTTTTTTTTCTCTTGTTATATGCCAACTTGCTGTAGTCTTGGCTGCCAATGGGTAAGTGCAATATTACTGCGTTTTGTCCTACAGATTTATCAGACAGAATTTACTTTAATTGGATCCTAATACAAGGGCCTGTTATGAATTTATTCTTATTTAATCAGAAAATTTTACATATATAGATTTTTGATATTTCGATTGTTATTTTGAATTTTTTTTCTCCCAAAGTTTAATTTTCTTCTATTTGTTTTTCTTTTTATGTTTTTGGGGCTTTTTTATAATTGACTCATACACCCCATAATTCAATGATGTATTCTGAGCTGATCTGTTGGTCAACACCCTCTTCAGGGGGGATTGTATTTCATAAAAATCCAAGTTTTAAAATTTTGTTCAAGAAAATTTTCAGGAAAAGAAGTCTGCTAACACTTTGAAACCAGAAAATGGACTATTTACCTGCAGAAACCTACAATGAATCAAGATGATCCAAAATCTTAACAGATGAGACTGAGAGACCTCTCTATTTAACATCTCATGACTCCAAAGTATCCAGTTAATCATCATCATTTCTCATCAAGAGCCACACTTGAGGACACTGTGCTTGAATAACTTTGCCAATGAATTTCCCCTCCTGGACCACCAACAGCAATAGCTCCCTCTCTTCTTCCAACTCAGGTCAAATTGCTGCTGGTGTCTCAATGGCAGCTGCTGCCTATTCAGAAGAAGTCCAACATTGTGCATCCTGCCTGTGCCCCAGAAGAGAGCTTGTCAGTGTCAAATTAATATATTTGTAAAATTGATAATCATGTGTCATTATCTGATATTTGTGACCATTCAACATACATTGATACCATCCCTAAATTTTAACCATAAGAGTTAAATATTTTGCTCACATCTAGAAATATTTTGAAATGTGCTTTTCTAAAATACTTGTTTATTTTTAAAACTTTGCCTCATTTTGCATGTATCTTACAAGGGGAGTTTGCTTTCCTCCTGAAAATCTTATACATCTTTGCGTGACTTACAAATTTGTATATTTCACTCTTATAAGTTTGCCCTTTTCCCTCTTCTTCACCTTTGATTTTCATCTATGTGCCTAAGTAGGGGAATGTGTCCTCTGGACCATGCTTTGCTCAGAGAGGAATATCCTCTATATTTAGTATTTAATCATATGTATACACACATATATATATCCTAAATATATAATATTTAGTATTGGTCCATCATTGAATATATCCAATTTTAGGGCCACAGGGGGGGATTATAAGAAGAAATCTAATTAAGTAATTTTTATCACTTAAGGAGTCTACTATAATAGTTTGATAAAACTATAACTGTGTGATTTAAATAAGATATAATGGTAATAAGAATAGTATAAGAGCCTCTGAAATGATGAAAGTGCTTGTCTATTTTCCCTGTGTTCTCCTTGTCATACACTCTAGAGGACATGTAAAGAGGAAACTGGGACACTAGTCCTACAGTATCATAACCAAATGGCCCAAGAAGGGAAAGGAGAAAGATGAAAGGTGACTCAGATATATCCTACCTTATTAGAATGTATTAACCATTCAGCAAAATGTTCCCCAAATTACTTTGAACATGTTCTGATTATTTTCCCTGTTAATGACTTCTGGTAAGCAATTTTTCAAAGCCCATAGAACCCATTGTCATCTGGACATCTGATGTCTCATGTCACATTCTTGATATGGTATGAAGACTTCAGACTCTATTTTGTGTCCACAAAATAAAGTCAGCTCTTTGGCTCAGGGTGGTGGCACTTCTGGTACAATAAATAATAGTGATAATACTGAGCATCTTTGTTTTAGCCCTGATCTTATTGGAAAGTGTTTTCTTTTATTCCTATGACAGATAATGATTGTCAATGCTTTTAGATAGATGCCATTCATCACTTTAAGGAAGGTTTCATTCATTCCAATGTTCTCAAATGTTTTTATAAGGAATGGGTATTGTGTTTTGTTCAATTCTTCTTCTGCATCTATTGAAATAATCATGTGGTTGCTGTTGGCTTTCTTATTAATATAGTTGATTATGCTGATGGTCTTCTTGAAACTAAATTATCCCTGCATTTTTGATATAAAATGTACCTGACAGTGATGTATGATTCTTATGAATTTTTCTCCTTGTAATCTCCTTGCTAATATTTTATTTAAAATTTTTGCATCAATACTCATTAGAGTGTGATTGGTCTATAATTTTTCTTTTTGTGTTTTAGTTCTTCCTGGATTAGGTATCAATACCATATTTTTGTCAAAAAAAGAAGTTAGAATAATTTGCTCTTCCTCTATTTTTCTACATAGTTTCTATAGTTTTGGAGTTAGTTGTTCTTTGAATGTTTGATAGAATTCACTTGTGAATCCTTCTGGCCTAGGGACCTTTTTCTGAGGGAATTCTTTGATGACTTATTCAATTTCTGATTCTGTGATGAGGTTGCTTTAATTTTTCTATATTGGCTGTGATGTCACTTTTTAAATTTTTGATACTGGTAATGTGGATTTCTTTCTTTTTCTACAAATTTAATTGTTTTAAGTTAATTCAAGTCAATCAATGACATCTTTTTTTAAAATAAAACCAACTCTTTGTTTTATTTATTAGTTTAATGGCTTTTACTTTCAGTTTTATTCATCTCTTGATTGTCAGGATTTCAAATTTGATGTTTAATCAAAGGTTTTTTTTAATTTATTTTTTAATTTTTTAGAAAATTTTTTTTCCATGGTTACATGATTCATGTTCTTGCTCTCTCCGCACCCCCCCTCCCCCGTAGCCAACACGCATTTCTACTGGTTTCTTCATGTGTCATTGATCAAGACCTATTTCCATATTATTGGTAATTGCTCTAGGGTGGTCATTAAGAGTCAACATACCAAATAGTGTCTGCATCAACCCATGTGTTCGAGCAGTTGTTTTTCTTCTGTTTTTAATTTGTTCTTTTTCTGTTATCTTTGTTTGCATGCCCAATTCATTGATCTACCTTTTCTGTATGTTATTGATATAAATATTTATAGATATTAATTTCATTTTAAATACTGGTTTGGTTACATCTCATAGATTTTGATGTGTTGTCTTTTAATTGTAATTTTCTTTAATGAAATTGTTGATTTTTTTCTAATTTTTTCTTTGGATAGGATTATTTAGTTTCCAATTCATTTTTTAGTCTTCTGCTTTTTGTTGAGTGTAATGTTTTTTTGGTATTATCATCTGAAAACTATGCATTCGATATTTCTGCTAATCTGCATTTGAATGTGAGGATTTTATATCCTATTATGTGGTCAGTTTTTGTGAAGG
The DNA here is from genome assembly GCF_016433145.1 of Gracilinanus agilis. Taxonomy (NCBI): domain Eukaryota; kingdom Metazoa; phylum Chordata; class Mammalia; order Didelphimorphia; family Didelphidae; genus Gracilinanus; species Gracilinanus agilis. The sequence continues at coordinate 49,627,680 of NC_058131.1, forward strand.
TGCATATTCCTTTCTTTTCCCATTCATTTTTCTATAGAAGTCTATCATATCCAACCTTTCCAAAGTTTTATTTATCTCCTAAACTTCTTTCTTATTTATTTTCTGGTTGGACTTATGTACTTCTGGGAGGGGAGGGTTGTAGTCCCACACTAATAACTCCTATCTATTTCTTTCTATAACTCATGTAACTTTTCCTTTAGGAATATGGATGCAATGCCATTTGATGCATAGATGTTTAAAATTGATACTGTTTCATTGTCTATGATGCCTTTTATCCTGATGTAATTTCCTTCCTTCTCTCTTGATTAGATCCATTTTTACTTTTGTTTCCTGAGAGATTATGATAGCTACCATAGATTTTTTTTTTACTTTAGTTGAGGCATAGTAGCTTCTGCTGTAACCTCTTATTTATTGTATCTTCCTGTTTTCAATGTCTTTCTTATAGATGGCATATAGAGGGATAATGGTCTTTAATTCACTCTTCTATCCTTTTCCACTTTATTGTGAAGTAAAGTAAATGATTAAAACTAAAACTGGTCAACTGACCCCCACCCTGTATACCTGCTTGTTGTGTAACTACAGAATGTTCCCGGCAAAGTTCCAGGAATTACAAGGTCCCCAAGAATGTCTTCACCCCACCATCTTCGGGGCAAAAGTCCTGTTTCTTCCCAAGCCTAAGCACCAGACCAAAACTCTGAGTCCTTTCATCTCTAGGGTAAAGTCTTGTTTCTTCCTAAACACCAGACTGAAGCCATGAGTCCTTTCATCTCTAGGGTAAAGTCTTGTTACCTCATAGGCACCAGATCAAAGCTTCAAAAAAGTATTTAAACTCCACTCTGATTGTGCTGCCTGGGAGCTCCTTGGTTGAGCTCCCCTAGCTAGCTAGGAATAAAGACTTCTCCTTGCTTGAATTGCATTGTCTCTATGTGTTCCTTTGGTGGTCATACAATTGGACCCTAACAATTGGTGAGTTCATCACACTTATATTCACAGTTATGATTACTAATTATATATCCCTCCATCTTATTTTTCCAACTTACTCTTCTTTCTCTCTCTCTCTCTTTTTAGCCTTTGTTCACAGCTGATTTAAGAAATAATAATAAACCCATACCTGCCATCTTAGAATCAGTATTGTGTATTGGTTCTGAGGCATAAGAGTGGTAAGGGCTAGGTAAGGAGTTAAGTGACTTGTGCAGGATTACTCAACTAGGAAGTTTCTGAGACCAGATCTGAATCCAGGACTTCTAATCTCTAGGCTTGGCTCTCAACCCATTGAGCCTAGCTGCTCCCTTCACAGATGTTTTGGTTTTCAATGACCTCCCCACCCCAGTGCACCCTACATCCTCTTTTCTTATTCTCCCTACCCTTCTAGACTCTATAGGGTAAGATAGGTTTCTTTAGCCAACCAAATGCAGGTGTTATTTCCATTTTGAGCTAGTTCCAATGATAGTAAGGTTCAAACTTAGCCACTTGTACCCCAATCTTCTCCTCCACTGTATTTGCCTCTTATGTGCCTCTTTTTAAACTAAGGTTCCAATTTATTATTTTTTAAATTAAATTTTATTTTATTTTCCCCCGTTTATGTGTAGTAACCATTTCCAACATTTTTCAAAAAATATTGAGTCTTGAATTCTTTCTCCCTCCCTTCCCCCTACACTAACCCATATTGAGATGGTAAGCAATCTTATATAGATTTTACATATACCATCATCTAAAACAGTTAATCCTATTAGTTAATCCTTTTGTGGAAAGAAAATCAAATTGTAAAAACTGATGAAGTGAAAAAAGTTTACTTTGGTCTGGCTTTATACTGTATCAGTTCTTTTTCTCTGGAAGCAGATGACTTTTTTATTTATCATGAGTCTTTTAGGATAGTTTTGGATAATTGTATTGTGAGAATAGCTGTTATTCACAGTTGTTCATTGTAAAGTATTCTTGTCACTATACAATACTGGCCTGGTTCTGCTTATTTCACTCTGTTTTAGTTTGTATAAGTCTTTCCAAGTTTTACTGAGCTTATCCTGCTTGTCATTTCTTATAACAGGACAGTTCTTCATTACAATCATATACTATAACTTTCTCAGCCATTCTCCAGTTGATGGACATCCCCTCACTCTTCAATTCTTTGTCACTCACCAAAAAAAAATCTCCTTTAAATGTATTAAAGATATAGATGTATGTATGTGTATGTGTATATGTATACATATATTTATATGTACGCTTATATGTATATGTATATGATTATGTATATGTATATGTTCTTCCTCCTTTTGTTTTTCATTTCTTTGGGTCACAAACCTAGTAATGATAATGCTGGGTCAAAGGATATGTACCGTTACAACTCTTTTGGCATAGGTCCAAATTGATCTCCTCAGTGTTTGAATCAGTTGACAACTCCCCCAATTGTACATTAGTTTGGTCATTTTCCTTTTCTTTCATAATAGCTAATCTGATAGGTGTGGGATGGTATCTCAGAGTTGCTTTCATGTGCATTTCTCCAATTAATAGTGATTTAGAGGATTTTTTTGCATGACTATAGGGAAATTTAATTTCTTTGACTGAGAATTGCCTGTTTATGTCCTTTGACCATTTATCAATTGGGGATTGATTTATATTCTTATATATTCACCTCATTTCTCTATGTATTTGAAAAATGAGACGTTTAGACAAGAGACTAGTAAAAACAATTTTGTACCATTATGATTACTGTGTATTACTTTCCATATTCTTTAACCCTGTTAGTTTCTGACCTCCATCTTGCCCAATTTGCCCTTTGTGAGGTGAAAGTAAAGGGAGGAAGGCAGGAGGATTGCAGGAAAGGGAGAAAGGAGAGAGGAAGGGAAAGGAAGGTAGGGGTCCCAGCCCCAGCAGGGGAAATTGACCAGAGCCCTTCAGGGGCTCAAATCTCAAATAAAAGATCAGAGAGCAAGTTTAGGGTTTTGAATAGCTAGGTTTTATTTAATTTAGGAAAGGGAAGGTCTAGGGAAAACTAGGAGGTAGATAGAAAGGGAAAAAGGCACTGAGAGAGAGAGAGATCAGAGTCTGAGAGCCTCCCGGCTCTCTCAAGAGAGCAGCAAGAGAGACTCCAGGGTAGAGAGAGCACTCCAGGATAGAGAGAGCTAAACTTCCAGGGTCCAGAGAGAGAAAAGGTGCCAAACTTTCCCTTTTATACTTTCCTTGACACCTCCCAGAAAGGAAGTGGGAGTTGTCAGGGGAAATTGTAACAGAGAGAGTCCTGGGAGTTGTGCTATTCCAGGGCTTATAACAATTTCAAATGACACCTTTATTCTATCAGTCCCATCCTGCTTCTATTTTTTGCTTCTCCTCTTACTTTCCTGTAGGGTAAGATAGCATTCTATATCCAAATGATCATGCATGTTCTTCCCTCATTGAGCCAATTCTGATGAGATTAAAGTTCACATGCTCTCCTCTCCACCTCTCCTCTCCTCCCCTCTCACAGTAAAAGCTCTTTCATGCCTCTTTTATGTGAAATAATTTTTTATCCACCCCTCCCAATGCATTCCTCTTTCTCAGCCTTAATTCAATGTAATTTTTTATATCATCCATCATATTCAACTTATACCCACACTCTCTGTCTATGTATTCTCCTTTTAATTGCCCCAATACTGACAAAGTTCTTTGGAGTTTCAAGAATCATATCCTCCTGTACACAATTTAATTTTATTGAGTGTCTTTTGATTTCTCTTTCCTTTTTACCTTTTTTATGATTCTCATTAGTCCTGTATTTGAGAGTCAATATTTCCATTCAGCTCTGGTCTTTTCAATAGGAATGTTTGAAAGCCCTCTACTTCATTGAATATCTATTTTTCTTTCATAAGGAATTATGCTCATTTTTGTTGGTTAAGTGATTCTTGGTTGAAGTCCTAGCTCCTTTGCCCTCTGGAATATCATATTCCTTGTCCTCTGAACCTTTAATTTAGAAACTTCTAGATCTTATTATCCTGCCTAGCCCTCTATCATATTTATATGCTGGGAGCTTAAATATTTTGTCTATAACCTGGGAGTTATGGAATTTGGCTACAAAGTTCCTGGGAGTTATTCTTTTAGCATCTTTTTCAGAAGGTGATTGGTTTGGGGCAGCTGGGTAGCTCAGTGGATTGAGAGTCAGGCCTAGAGACAGGAGGTCCTAGGTTCAAATCCAGCCTCAGACACTTCCCAGCTGTGTGACCCTGGGCAAGTCACTTGACCCCCATTGCCCACCTTTACCACTCTTACACCTAGGAGCCAATACACAGAAGTTAAGGGTTTAAAAAAAAATAAAATAAAAAAGAAGGTGATTGGTGTATTCTTTCCATTTCTCTTTTTTCTTCTAGTTTTAGAATATCAGAGTCATTTTCCTTGATTATTTTTTAAATTTTTCTTTATTTTATTTCATTAATAAATGTATACATAGTTTCCCTAAAGTTACATGATTCACAGTCTCCCTCCCTTTTTCCCTTTCCCTTCCCAGAGCTGACAAGCCATTCCACTGGGTTATAAATGCTTTACCACTCAAAACCCAGTACCATATTATTCACATTTGTAAGAGAGCAATCTTATAAAATATCCCCAAATAAACAAGTGATAAATCCTATGGTTTCATCTGCATTTCTACTCCAAAAATTCTTTCTCTAGATGTGGACAGCATTCTTTTTCTTAAGTCCCTCAGAATTATCCTGGATCATTGTATTGCTGTTAGTAGCAAAGTCTATTACATTTGGTCATCCCACAATGTTTCAGTTACTGTGTATAATCTTCTAATTCTGCTTATTTCACTCTGCATCAATTTGTGGAGGTCTTTTCAGTTCTTTCTGAAATCATGTAGTTCATCATTGCCTATAGCATAATAGTATTCCATCACCATCATATACCACAATTTGTTCAGCCATTTCCCAAAAGAGCAACATCCCCTCAGTTTCCAATTCTTTGGTGCCACAAAAGGCACAGTTATAAACATTTTTGTATCAACAGGTCCATTCCAAATTTTTTATCTTTTTGGGATACAGACCATGTACTGGTATTGCTGGATCAAAAGGCAGGCATTCTTTTAAAGTCTTTTAGACATAATTCCAAATTGTCTTTCAGGATGTTGGGATCAATTCACAACACCACCAGCAATGAATTAGTATTCCAACTTTGCCATATCCCCTTCAACATTCATCATATTCCTTTACTGACATATTGACCCAAGTTTGCTATGTGTAAGGTGGTGCCTCAGAGTTGTTTTGATTTGCCTTTCTCTATTCAAGGCTGATTTAAAACTTTTCTTATATGATTATTGATTGTTTATATTTCTTCATCTGAATCTGCCTATTCATATCCCTTTTCCATTTATCAATTGGGGAGTGACTTGGTTTCTTATAAAGTTTACTTAGTTGTTTACATACGTGAGAAATGAGACCTTTATCAGAGAAGTTTGTTATAAAAATTTTTCCCACTTTGTTACTTCCCTTCTAATCTTGGTTGTTTGGTTTTGTTTGTATAAAATATTTTTAATTTAAAATAGTCAATATTATTCATTTTACATCTTATAATGTTCTCTATCTCTTGTCTGGTCTTAAATTCTTCCTTTCTCCATGAATCTGACAGGTAAATTATTCTCTGTACACCTAATTTGTTTATAATATAACTCTATATGTTTAAGTCATACACCCATATTGAATGTATCTTGGTATAGGATGTAAGATATTGGTCTAATCCTAATTTCTGCCATATTCTTTTCTAAATTTCCCAGTAGTTGTTGTTAAATAATGAGCTTTTATCTCACATGCTAGGATCTTTGGGTTTATTAAACAGTAGATTGATAATTTACTCCTAATATATTCCATTGATCTTCTATCTCTTAGTCAGTACCAGGTTGTTTTGATGATCACTCTTTTATACTACAGTTTAAGATCTGGTACTAGTAGGCCACCATCCATCATATGCTTTTTTGTTAGTTCCCTTGATATTCTTGATCTTTTCTTCTTCCAGATGAATTATATTATTATTTTTTCTAATTCTTTAAGAGAGTTTTTGGAAGCGTATTTGGTATGACAATGAATAAATAAATGAATTTAGGTAGGCGTGTCAATTTCATTATATTATCTTGGCCTACCCATGAGCAATTAATGTTTTTCCAGTTATTTAGATCTAGTTTTATTAGTGTGAAAAGTGTTTCATAATTGTGTTCATATAATTCCTTTGCTTGTTTTGGCAGATAGATTCCTAAATATTTTGTATTTTCTAAAGTGATTTTGAATGGACTTTCTCTTTCTAAATCTTGCTGCTGGCCTTTGTTGGTAATATATAGAAACAATGATGACTTATGTAGGTTTATTTTGTATCCTGCAACTTTGATAAAATTATTAATAATTTCCGCTAGGTTTTTAGTTGATTTTCTAGGATTCTCTAAGTACATATCATATCATCTGCAAAGAGGGTGAGAAGTGGATTTCACAGATTCTGCCCTGTGGGCAGTGCTAGACTGTGTTTGGCCCCTGTGAAGAGGGGACAGGACAAGAGGTTACCATAAAAGCCATGGAATTCTTCAGCTTGGGTCAGGTCTTGTGGAGGCAGTCTGATGGAGACAGTTTTTTGGAGATTGTCTTCTGTGGATTGTCTTCTGAAGATAGTCTTCAAGGGCACTTCCCTGGAGGCTTTTGCTGGAGTACTATTTATTATTCTCATTTTATACATGAAGAAATTGAGGCTGAGAAAGGTCATTGTCCCCAGAGCAAAGAGCTAAGTGTCTGAAATAGGATTCCAACTCGAGTCTTTTTTGACACCAAGTTCAATGATTTATGCACTATCTGACCTACCTGCTCACACCCTCTTTTTGGGTTTCAATGCATTTTTACTTCAATTATCTCATTTCATCAATATCATGACCTTGACTCTTCACCTCTGTCTACATACCATCTTCTCACCTAAAAAGGGGGATGATAATAGAATCTCCTGCTTCAGAATGATTGTGAGGATTAAATGAGATGATATTTATAAAGTCTTTAGCAAAGGACCTGGCACATAGTAAATATTTTAATAAATACATATTTTCTTCCTTTCTTCTTATCCTTCCCTTATTCAGAGTTTCAGCTCTGTGTGATTCTCCCCTAATCCCTTCATATTCTATCAGGAGGAGGACAGAGAGGTAAGACCTGATGATTCATCCATTAATAAACATTTATTAAGTGTCCACTCTGTATGAGGCACAGTGCTAAACTCTGGGAATATAAACATGAAAAAGAAAGTCCCTTGGCCTCAAGGAGTTATTAGTCTAATAGAAGAAGACCAAATTATATAAGGATACTAGTTCATGATATAAAAGAAATATTTAATCGGGTATGTAAATTTGTCCTAAGGTATAGAGAAGCCAGACTACAGGTTTTATTCTTCTTTAAGCATGAGTCTGAAAGAATAACTGGTATATGTAGGAAACATTGTTAAAAAGTTTTATTCAGGGACAATTTGGATGTAGTGAAGTTTAAATTAATATTCATTTGGAAGTGATAAATCATCAAAGTTTTAAAATAATCACGCAAATTTTATAAATTCAGTAACTGAAGAGTTAAAGAGCAGAGCCCCTTAAAAAGCAACTACAGCCTTGGACATGTTTCAAAAGTAATTTAACCCCTTCTACACTTAGGAGGGAGAGCCTCTGACTATAATTATTTTCAGAAACAGGGAAGAAAATTAATATGACAACTTAAATTTATGCTTTAAGGTACTAGATCTTAGTCAAATTATGTCTCCTATGTTCACTATTTCATAGTATTTAAAGTTTAATTGAATAGATTGTATTCTCATAATATTTGTGGTTTGTAGTAATGCATTCAAATCCAGAATATAAAATTATAATAAAATGCATAACCCTCATAATAATTTGATATCATTGTTAATATGTACTTGATTGTGATGGCTTTAATATTATTATATTGTCTTTTCTGAAATAAAACTATTATTTGCAAATGTAAGAATATTCCAAGGTACCTGGTTAAAAATTTTGAAGTTTTAAATCAATATCCTTTGAAGAATAATTTGATGTGAAGATCAAAACATGCAAATCTTACAAGTACAATAATTTAAATAGTCATAGAGGATTAAAAAAAACAAAAAAAATACTGCTTCAGAGAAAAGGAATTTTCCTTACTTTTAAAAACTTAGAACTTCTAACAAACTTATTAACACCTTCCTTACAATAAATTTAGAACCTAAAGGGGTAATTAGCAGTCTCACTGAATTTTGATGTGATGTAGACAATAACGTTGCAAGCAAAGCTGATACAAATATTGGGTTTTAATAAAATTGTTATTGAATGTTACCAAAACATGTATACCTTACTTTGTGAAAACTGAAAACATATGTTTATGTAAAGGTATTTTTTAAAAATTGATCATGCCTATTTACAATAATATATCATTTGTATTATGAACTAAAAGTTTAAAGTAAATTGACTATCACAATGAGCTTAGTGAATAACCAGCCCCTGCCCCTGCCTGAATCATCTCTAATCAAGATAACATTAATGAAAATTTAATTCCAAGCAAAGCTATTAACTCTTTTTCTGTATTATTGGAAAGAATTACCAGATAACTTATACATTGAAAAACTGTTGAAAAGAAAATTTGTTTATCATATTTTGTAACATTATAATTTTTCATTGTGTATGTACATCTTGGAAACCTTTCAAATGCTATTGGTAATAATTACTGTTTAAGGTAAAAGTCATTTGATTTGCAACTGATATTACTAATTTATGGATTATTGATTTGGATTTACCATTCAAAAGAAAGATATCATTGATAAATAATCCTTGACTCTTACTTCAAGTCAAACAGTGTTATACTCCCTTCCCTCCTTTTGCCATATTCAAAGCAAAGTGACATAATAATTGAAGCCCCAGAAATTTGAATGTATATAGCAAGAAAATTAGTTCCACTGTTTACTAAAGAAACTATACATACCCCAAGTGATGTTTCAATGAAACTTAATTTGAATCTCTTGTATATAAATTTATTTGTATAATTTCTAAACATCAATTGGAATAGCTAATTACAGATACAAAGAAACAATTAATATCCCAGAATTACAATATGGGGATCGAGGTTTTGTTTTATTCATACAGGAAATGGATCTGATTTTTGGGTAAAAGACATTTCACTAAATCTAAACTATATATATAATTTTGATTTTTAAAACATTTTTTAGTTAAAAAACATTGTATTTCCCTGAATTTTTAATTGTCATTGCTTTTCCTTTTAATTTTTTTATATATAAAATAATTTAATTTTTTCACCTTTTCTCATTTTTTGTACTTAGAGTACATATAATCAATGCCTTTTGATTTTACAGTAATATAAGTTTAATGTTAATGCATACCCACAAAGCCTTAGTCTATGGAAATCTGACATGAATTGGTAAATATTATGGGACTATAATTAATGATTCTAAATGTTTCCAGGAGAAGGGAACAAAAGAACCACAAGGTCAAGGAGACCACCCAGTCCAATGGGATTGGTGAGAAACTGCACAGGGCCTAGTACCACAAGGTCAAAAAAGACTGTACCAATCCAGGAGGGATTGACAGAACTTTCTCATGCCAATGCTTGAAGGACTTAAACTTAGGTCTATTTATCCTCTCTGATAATCTGATAAGGACAGTTTAGTTGATAAGGAAATAATGGGACACTGGAGTTGTCTTTTAGCTCATGCTTACAGCTCTGTCTCCAGGAGCATGGATTTTATTATATATATTTCAAGATTCATTTCACACAAAAGAACCCCTGCCCCAACTTTGCAGATGTGCAAAAGTTATACATTATATCATATCAAACACAAAATATCTCATTGGTTTCGGAATAGACCAAGGCCAAGGCTGAATATTGACTGGGTTCTTGTCAATAAGCCAAGTTGGGGAATATTTTTCTAAGGGTTGAATTGCCCCTGCTAAGGTTTTGGCCTTGGCTATACCAGGCAGCTGCATTCCTGGCCAAAGTGGGAGAGTGTTAACTTTTTAAATGCTGACCCACTAGGAACCTAAAGCTCTTCAATAAAGCCACAATACTTTTCAACAAGAAATCACAAGGATCACAAAAGGAGTCAAAAGAGGAGTCTCAGATTTTTATCTATTCTCTTATTGGCTTCCCACATATACAATAGAGGAAACTGAAAATGAGAGGGTGAGAAGGGAGTGTATCTGATGAGGGAGAATAGATAGAGATAGAAAAGTCCCAAAAGAATACAACTGGGTTCAAAATGAAGTGAAGGCTAGCCTAGGTGCCCTTCAAAAATGGAAGTTTGAATCTAATCAAGGAGTTCCAGGAGTAGAAGGTCATGATGAGGAAAGAATATCAAAGTTGGTGTGATTTTGCATGATGAGGAGGTTAAAGATAGTATAATGGGGAGATGTAAATGACACAGGAAATGATGAGATACTGACCTGGGCACTGTCCTTGAATGGAGGGTAGAGGAGGATCTCTCCACTTGGCACTGAAGTCAGCACTCCTTTCTCTGCAAATTTTGTTAAACATAGCCTTTTACCAACTTTACTCCCAAATGAGGCATGACTAAGTAAAGTAATAAAAGTGTAGGGCCTTTACTTCAATGGCAACAAGATTAAGTATTTCTAACTCATCAAAGGGCAGGCCAAAGAATATATTTGGCTCTTAGAACACTTTCCCCCAAACCTGGGAGCTATTCTCTTCTGGAAGACCGGCTCATCTGGAACTCATCTTCTTACCAGGGAATTAGAGAATTAGAATTTCCAACCTTATAGACCTTCCCCAAGTAGTAGGTCCTTTAATATAATTTCACTAAAATTTATGTTGGACTTTCTTTTCCCTGCAGAAAATCAACTAGCAAGGAAAAACCAAGGCTATGGAAGTCCTTGAGGACATTCTCTTGTCAGTAGCAATTTATTATAAAGAAAACCTGCAATTTGGTAGAAAATTCCAATTCTAAGACACAGATATCTTCCTGGTTTCCTACCCCAAATCAGGTAATAGATATTTGACTATCAAGTTTAAATTAATATTCCTATCATATCTCTATTTCCTTCATTCTTGACCACTCATCTCTAGAAATCAATGTGGTTCTTCCGAAAGATACATTATAGAGAATCCTATGTGAGTGACTTATTGAATGAAATGGGCTTCTTTGAACAGAGAGGATTTTAATTCAATCCTTTCTAGAAACAGAGAGAGGAAATCCCTCTTCAGGCATCTTGACTTATCAGATAGAGAATTGTCAAGTGTGTCTTTATCTACCCTGAGGATACTCTTGGTTAAATTTCTGGTCTTCACCTAATGAAAGGACGATTTGCTGTTCTCCTGACCTGGAGTACCAGTGCTACCTTGAAAGTATAGGACTGAATGGGACACTGGGTTCAGGACTTTGGGTAGCTGGGGGCAGCAAAAACAATAGGGAAAATGCTTGATGGAGGAAGAAATAGGCCAACTTTGCCTCCATTTGAATTGTACTTGAGGTCAAGCAATGGAGGTGGTGGTCATTAACTCCTGGGGAATGAGAAATGACTGAAACTGTGTCTCCTACCCTAAACTAACCTGTCTTTGGATATAGTGAAAGGTCAGGTCTTCAAAACCAAACCTCTTTCCTTTCTTTACCAGGTACATCCTGGATGCAGCATATTCTGAGCCTTATGCTCAACACGGAGGACTTCCAGAACCAAAATAGCATGCCTACCTATATTCGGGTTCCCTTTGTTGAAATCTCAATCTTTAAGATAGAGTGGGACAAAATGCCTGCACCACGCCTCTTTGCTAGTCACCTCCCTGCCAACTTTTTCATCAATAACTTGAAGAACTCCAAGACTTGAGTAAGTGAAAATGAACTCAAAAACTTTCTCTTTTTTGTTTTCAAAGAAAAAAAAGAGGCAAAACAAGCAGGTAGGGCAGTAAGTAGAGATAAAGATAAAACAGGAAAAATAGAAACAAAAGAAAGAAAAGAGGGTCAATGAAGCATTTTTAACCCTTACGTTCTGTCTTAGTAATAACTATAAAACAGAAGAGGAAGGGCTAAGCAAATAGGGTTGATTGACTTTACCAAGAGTCACACAGCTAGGAAGTGTCTGAGGGCAAGTTTAAATTCATATCTTCTTGACTCCAGGCCTATCTACCTATCAGTTGTGCCACCTAGCTGCTCCTGAACCATCTCTATTTTTTTTTTTAATGCCAAGAAGAGATCAAGAGAAAAGCCATGAAGAAGCAGGGAGAAATAGGACAGTTTTGAGAGCTACTTGTTGAATTTATTATACTCTTAAAAAGAAAAACAAATTCTATGCAGTTGAGGCCAGTAGTTTCATGTATAATCCACTTTTTCTGTGCTCTTATGTATGTGGAAATGCCCATTTATTTGGTGTTAATTAAATTCAGAAAAATATATACATATGCCTATACATATACAAAATACACACACATATATGATATATACATATATAGTTTATGTGTGTGTATATTTTTTTTAAAGAAAGTGGTCGAACCTAGAGCATACAGGGAGCCAACCTAGCATTCATAGGTCCAGGATGCAAGGAGCCAGAGTTAGATTGAGGCGCCAAATCTTTGAGCCTTATTCTGCATATGTTAGGAGTGGGAGCTTACAGTCAAGATGGAGGAAAACAACATGTAAGTGGAATATAACAAGATTCTTGACAGGAAACAGTATGGTAGAATGAATGGAGCACTGGAATTGGACTCAGAAAGACATGGGTTCAAATCCCATTGCTGACATGTGCTGTGTATCTTGGGTAAGTCACTGAAACTTTTCTATCACTCTGTTTCTCCATCTGTAAAATGAGAGGTTGGTATTCAACAACCTCTATGATCCCCATCTAGCTTTAAAACTGATTCTTTGGTAGCCTGAAGAAAGGCACGAGGTGATTATCAGGACTTAAACCAGCAATCAGCAGAAGGAAGTAAATGACTAGTGGTATACCTTCCACAAATACAACATTTTCTTTGCCAAAAAAGAAGCATCAGTACCCAACATTCTATTCTGTCTTTTAGTCCTTGGTGTATATCATTTCTCCTGCCCTCAGGAGTCGGTAGTAGTAAAACATTTTCAAAATGGAAGAACACCATGTATAGGCTTGAGATCCCAGCCACGTATTTTTCTTAAACCATTACCTTCCATCTCAGCATCAATACTGAGTATTGGTTCCAAAGCAGAAGATTGTAAAAGCTATTCAAATAGGGTTAAATGACTTGCCCAGGGTCACAGAGTTGGAAAGTGTCTGAGGCCATATTTGAACTCAGGACCTTCTGGCTCCAGACCTGGTATTCTATCCACTGAACCACCTAGCTCACCTCTGGCTAATTATTAAGCTCACACTGCCTCAATCAGATAGTCAAGGCATGAAGTCTTGGTTAAGTTGATGTTGTGCTAAGAAGCCAAAACATCTGGATTCCAATTCCCTCTCTGACATTTATACTCTTGACTAAGTCACTTAACCTTTACCATAGTTTCTTAATCTGCAAAATGAAGGGATAGAACTAAGTGGCCTCTTAGGTCTGATTCTAGGATCCTTTGAAATTATGTGCCTCAGAACACAACTTCAAAAGTAATGATGCAGTGGACAGAGCAAGTCTCCTCTCACTTGACTTCCTGAATATTCTTCAAGCACAGATCTGATCATATCACTTTCCTATTCAATAAGCTCCTTATTTTCTTATTTTATTTATATATTATATTTTTTCCTATATGTATATGATATTATCTTGATATATTTACATCACATTTAAAAACTAAGTCAGTAGGCAGCCCAGAGGGATCTATATATATGGTCTAGTGGCCGCTATTTTTATTTGAATTTGACACTGTCTTAAATATAAATCTGCCATCTTCCCCTACTTTCAAATAAGGCAGACAGGGAAGGGTAGAGCTTGGTGAAGCTTAAGATTCCCCCTAGTCATTCTACTGCTCCTGTCCCTTCAATGCTACTGGTGTCATGGGAAAGAGCATAAATCCTTCGACAACTCTTTTCCCTACTCAGGGTCTGGAACACCTCTCCTGACTATAAGGTCAGTCTTGCCACTGATCATAGAATCTTATAGTTAAGAGGTATCTAGAAGCTCCTAGAATAGAATAAGTAATCTCTTCTAAATCCAGATTCTGCTTGTAGTCTTCTGGTGATGGGAAATTTGCTTCCACTGGGAGGGTGAAGTACTCAATTTCAGACTGATCCTATTTCAGTTTTTGACTATTCTGATTCATCAGATTAACAAGAAATTATAAATATTTTTTCCATGATGATATATGTACAATGGGTATCATATTTCTTGTCTTCTCAATGGATGAGGGAGGGGGTAGAGAATTTAGAATTGAAAATTAAAGAGACTAATGAGACTTAAGAAATGGGGCTGACTTCAAAGTAGAGCTCAAAGCCTAGTCATGTTTTCCTCCCTATCAGTTTTGTCCCCACCATCCTAGATATCCATGTATGATAAACCTTTGCCTCTGACAAACTGCTGAAAGAGTTCATCAAAGGAATTGAAATCTGGCAGAAACTTCGAGAACTTGTTGAAATGATAACAGGAGACCAGGACATCTTTTGGGTTTCATACAAAAAACACTACCTAAGGAAAAACAAAATGAAGAAAAGATAGTAACAATTTTGAAATTTGGGGTAAAGTTCTAGAAATTGTTGCCTAACCAATTTCTCTAGCGAATCTTCTTTATCCCCACTTACTTTCCCCCTCTATCTCTCTTCATAGGTTTATACACAATAATAAAATTCAAGATCATTTAAACTGAGATTATCTATTTATAGGACCATATATTGATTATCTATAGGATCAAAGGACAAGGAAATGCTAGACGAGACCTTGGGAATCACACAATCCAACTTCCTTATTTTATGGAAACTGAATTCTGCAGAAGAAAGTCATAGAATCATAACTAGGAGAGGTCAAATGGTGCTTTGTCCAAAGGTACTGAACTTTAGACAATGCTGAGAGAACTAGTATTACTTTGGCCTGCAGAAACAATTGAGCCTGACACTTTAGTAAGAACAATTCTTTATAAATAGGAAGCTGCTCAAGCCTTAGAATCTCTGTACCTCCAAATCCTTTAAAAAATTAAATTGGATTTTTAATTGTTGTTTTCTGACATTTTGAAATCCATGTTTTCTCCCTCCCTCTTTTTCCTCCCCTCTCCCTAGGATGGCAGTTAATATGATATAGGTTGTACATGCATGTGCTAACATAGAACACATATTTCCATATTGATAATGTTGTGAAATAAGACATATCACTTTTACTAGAGAAAAAAACAGATGATTTTGAAGAAAGCCAGAAAAACTAGGAGGTGGAGTATTCCAGACCTGCGTGATGGCCAATGACTTTTATGGAAATTTATTTACAAAATATAGGAGAGAGGGGATATGGTACATGGAATTTGGGAGTTATCCCGAAACAAGAATGTATTTCAGATAAAATTGAATCAGTAAAATGACTTCCCCTATCTGAATCAATATGTGTAGGCAGGTCAAAATGAGGAATGATTTCTTTTAAAAGCACCTTGGCAACAAATACTGCTGTGGCTCAGACAGTAGGAAATACTTCTGGCCATCTGGTCAGTTGATCCACTATGACTAGACAAAATTTATATTGTCCAACCTTTGGCATTGTTATGTAATCAATTTTCATGTGCTCAAAATGTGTGTAAGCCAGAGGATGCCCACCAAATGCTTTGCCACAAAAGGCATGTTGGTTATATGCTTGGCAGGTAGGGCAAGCTGCACACACTTTAGAGGCTATTGTAGTTATGCCAGGAGCTATCCATACTCTTTTAACAGAGTCCATGATGCCCTGGGTACCAAAATGACCATTTTTATGAATAGATTGGCAAATTTCATGATAAAAGTTTCTAGTAAGCAGGGGTTTTTCTTCAGAGGACAACCATACTCCATTCATCTGTTTAGCTTTAAATTTCTGCTTCCATTTTTTTACTACTTTCTCATTATAGGAAAGTGATTAAATTTAAGTCATCAGTGGTTGTTAATGTTAAAATTAATTCAGACCGTCTATGGCCGCTAGCTTTGAAGCAGTATCTTCCTGGTCATTTCTCTTGTCAGTGCCACCTATATGGGCAGGGCAGTGAACTACAGCTAGGGCTTTGGGTAGCTGGAGAGCAGAAAGAACTTCATTAATAATTTCTGCATTAGTTATATATTTTCCAGCTGAGGTTAAAAATCCTCTCTGAAGGCATAACATACCCACTGAATGGCAAACTCCAAATGCATATTTAGAATCTGTATAAATTGTTGCCTTTATATGTTTGGCAATTATACAGGCATGTTTTAGAGCTAAGAGTTCTGTGCCTTGAGCACTTAGATTTGAGGGAGGTGAAGGTGACCATACAGTGGCAAATTCGGTTACTACGGTAGCTACAGTGTAGTGTATGCCATTCCTTATAAAAGAAGAACCATCAGTAAATAAGACTATATCTGGATTGTCTGAAGGAGTATCCAGGAGATTATCTTGAGGCTTTTCAGCCATGGACAGTAGTGTTTCACTATTATATAATGGTTCTCCAGAGACTGGTAAATCAGGAAGCAAGGTGGCAGAATTAAGAGTTGTACAGCATTTTAAAGTGATATTTTCATTATTTGGTAAAGTTATTTCACACCTTATAATTCTCTGATCAGAAAATGCCTGTGTTCTGTGCCTTAGTAACAATGCTTATACTTCATGTGGGTACATAATTGTTAGTGGGCATCCCAATACTAGATCAACAGTTTTTGTTACTATTAAGACAGTGGCAGCTACGCCTCTAAGACATGGTGGTGCTCCTGACGCTATGGGGTTTGGCTGGGCCAAATAATAAGCAATTGGATGCTGAGCAGGTCCCAAAGTTTGAGTTACAATACCTGAAGCTACTCCTTTCCACTCAGGTATGTACAAAGTGAATGGCTTCTTGTAATCTGGGACGCCTAAAGCAGGGGCAGACAGGATAGCCTGTCTGAGATTTGACAGAGCTGCCAGGTGTTCTGGCTCTAATTTAAGTGGTTCAGGGACTGATTCCCTTGTTAGTGCTATAAGGGGCTTAGTAATTTCCCCATAGCAAGGGATCCATTGTCTACACAACTCTGTTGCTCCTAAAATTTCTCTTAACTGCTTTTCAGTGGTAGGAGTGCTCAAGTTTTGAATACTTTCAATGCGCTTAGGAGAAATAGAATGGGCACCAGCTGTTAAAATGAACCCTAAATATTCTACTTTGGGGAAGCACCACTGAACCTTTCCTTTTGAAATATTGTGGCCTCTTTTATGTAATTCTAAAAGAAGATATTTATTATCTTCTTGATATGTTGTGGCATCTGATGAGGCCAGGAGTAAATCATCTACATATTTAATTAGCTTGGTGTTTTTAAATGTTATTATCTGTGTCTTGGCTCAAAATCTGTGCAAAAAGACTGGGACTTTCCATGTACCCCTGGGGCAAATGACTCTAGGTCTACTAAGAATTTTTCCAGGTAAAGGCAAATATATGTCTGGAATCCTCATGAATAGGAATTGAGAAAAAGGCTGAACACATCTACTACCTAAAGTAAGTGGCTGTACTGGGAATAGAGGAAAAATTGTGTTTGGGTTTGAAACCACAGGATGTCTTTTTATGACATGATTATTTATAGTCCTTAAATCTTGAACAAACCTATATTGTGCTTTTCCATCTGGGCCTATTTTTGGCTTTTTAACAGGCAAAATAGGTGTATTATATTCTGATTTGCATGGAATTATTATTCCTTGCTCAATTAATGAATTTATTACTGGAGTGATTCCCTCAACAGCTTCTATTTATAGGGGGTACTGAGGAATACAGGGAGCTGGCCCATGTCTTGTTTTAATCTGAACAGGAACAGATGATTTAAGTAGGCCTACATCTGAAGAAGATGTGGCCCAGAGAGTCTTAGGAATACCATCTGGGATTTCGAAGGTGGGAGATTCTTTCACCTCCTGATTCTGAGAGAAGTACAGGGAGAAAATTTAAAGAGTCCTCAGGTAACTCTAATGACATAGAGCCATCTGGAGCCCAAACTATTGTGGTTTTAAGTTTACATAATAGAGCCCTTCCTAGCAAATTTCTGGGGGGATCCAGGCATTAAAAGAAAGGAATGTTCTACAGTTAGGGGTTCCATGCTTACCCTGTGAGGAGAAAGTTTTGGGATCTTTTGAGGTGTTCCTGATACACTTACTACATTTGGAGAGTCAATAGAGTTACAATTTTCATCTGGTTTACTCACCAGAACTGATGTTGAAGCTCCAGTGTCCAATAAACAATTGTAATGTGAATTTCCCACTTTTAGGTTATATGAGGTTCCTTACTATGTGGGGGGAGAATGTATGGGGATAATTGGCATCAAAACATCAGGATCTGGAAAATCAAAGGTTTCTCTTTTTGATTCCAAGGCCCTTGCCCCCCCCCCCCCCATCATACCTTCATAAAGATGCTTGGGCATTTCCTTGGCCCCTCACACTCCCAGAGGGGCATTAGCACCCTGAGTAGTTTGGGGGTGAGCTCCACTTAAGATATACTGTTGGGTCATTTGGTATGAGTTATCATCTTTCCAATTTTTATTCTTAGCATTTTTTTTACTTTAGAATTTAGGATAATTTATTTTATTTTTTTTCAAACATTTATTAATATTCATTTTTAACATGGTTACATGATTCATGCTCCTCCTTTCCCCTTCAGCCCCCGCACTCCCCCCACCCATGGCCAATGCACATTTCCATTAGTTTTGTCATGTGTCCTTGATCAAGACCAATTTCCAAATTGTTGGTAGTTGCATTGGTGTGGTAGTTTTGAGTCCACACCCTCAATCATGTTCAACCCGACCCATGCGTTCAAGCAGTTGTTTTTCTTATATGTTTCCTCTCCTGCAGTCCTTCCTCTGAATGTGGGTAGCTTTCTTTACCATAGATCCCTCAGAATTGTCCTGGGTCATTGTATTGCTGCTGGTACAGAGGTCCATTACATTCAATTTTACCATAGTATATCAGTCTCTGTGTACAATGTTCTTCTGGCTCTGCTCCTTTCGCTCTGCATCTGTTCCTGGAGGTCTCTCCAGTTCGCCTGGAACTCCTCCAGTTTATTATTCCTTTTAGCACAATAGTATTCCATCACCCGCATATATCACAGTTTGTTCAGCCATTCCCCAATTGAAGGACATACCCTCCGTTTCCAATTTGTTGCCACCACAAAAAGCACAGATATAAATATTTTTGTACAAGTCCTTTTATCTATGATCTCTTTAGGGTACAAACCCAGCAATGGTATGGCTGGATCAAAGGGCAGGCATTCTTTTATAGCCCTTTGAGCATGATTCCAAATTGCCAGCCAGAATGGCTGGATCAGTTCACAACTCCACTGCATCAATGTCCCGATTTTGCCACATCCCCTCCAACATTCATTACTCTCCCCTTCTTTCATTTTAGCCAATCTACTAGGTGTGAGGTGATACCTCAGAGTTGTTTTGATTTGCATTTCTCTAATTATTAGAGATTTGGAACACTTTCTCATGTGCTTATTGATACTTTTGATTTCTTTACCTGAAAATTGCCTATTCATGTCTCTTGCCCATTTATCAATTGGGGAATGGCTTGATTTTTTATACAATTGCTTTAACTCCTTGTATAGTTGAGTAATTAGACCCCTGTCAGAGTTTTTCATTATAAAGATTTTTTCCCAATTTGTTGTTTCCCTTCTGATTTTGACTACATTGTTTTTGTTTGTACAAACCCTTTTTAGTTTAATATAATCAAAACCATTTAATTTACATTTTGTAATTTTCTCTAACTCTTGCTTGGTTTTATGTTTTCTTTTTTTTTGCCTTCATTTTTTTTAACATTTATTAATAATCATTTTTAACATGGTTACATGATTCATGCTCCTACTTTCCCCTTTACCCCCCGCACTCCCCCCTCCCATGGCCGATGCACATTTCCACTGGTTTTGTCATGTGTTCTTGATCAAGACCTATTTCCAAATTGCTGGTGACTGCATTGGTGTGGTAATTTCTAGTCCACATCCCCAAACATGTCCACCCCGACCCGTGCGTTCAAGCAGTTGCTTTTCTTATATGTTTCCTCTCCTGCAGTCCTTCCTCTGAATGTGGGTAGCATCTTTACCATAAATCCCTCAGAATTGTCCTGGGTCATTGTATTGCTGCTGGTACAGAGGTCCATTACATTCAATTTTACCACA
>NC_058131.1:49649950-49658184 GCF_016433145.1 Gracilinanus agilis
TGTCAATTTCTTTCACTTCTTCCTTTGAAGTCTATGAAAATTCAGTGCTTTCCACAAGAGAAGATTTGTCCCCATAAATATCTCTATGCAATTCTCTCAATTCATTTTCCATCTCTATCTCAATAGTGGACTTTTGTCTTTTCTCTAATATGGTGTATTGATTTCCCTCATTAATGTCTACCATTAATATTTGAGCCTCATTCTTTTCTTTGAGCTGTTTATTCTCTGTATTTGTATTTTTCCCTGATTGGTGTGTATTAAAGGTTAAACTTCATTGTGTACTTCTAGGCCTTGCTCCCAATTTCAAAATTTTTTCCATTTCATCTAGAGACGGCTTATCTGAGTTTTTACAATCATGTTGGCAGCAAGCCTGTGATTTTTGAGGTTTGCCTGCCCATTTGCTATTGATGTATGTTTTCTTGTAATTATCAGTTCTATCCTTATTAAAATCAATTTGTTTCCTAAATCTACATTCCTTAATCAGGTGACCTGGTCTATTACATAAAAAACACTTAAGAACTGAATTATTTGATTTCTTTTGATTGTAATAAGTATTTTTTGGTCTATATTCTCTATTTTTAGTGATTTGCAAAGCATAATTTCTGAACTCTTCTCCGTATCATTCTCTCTTTGCTTCCTTCAATCCCCTCTTTAAATCTTGAATTGTCCTATATTTCTCTGAATCCAGCTCATGTCTAATCTGTTGTTCTTTCTGTTTAGATTCATATGTATATATATGGCATGTTTCCTTATTTCCTCTAATGATAATTCTTCCCATTATGGACAACTCTGCCTAAAGTAGACTTGAATTGGCACACTAGTTGCCTTGATAAATTGTTTCTTTATATTGGGTAAAGCTTCTTCTGCCTGGTCTCTATTGAATCCCAGGAGATTTTCTGAGTTTTCTATTAGCCTATCCAGGAACAGACTTGGGTGTTTGTCCTCAGCTTGCCTCATCCTTTCATATTTGTTCCACCCATTTGGTCTCTTCCCATGTATCTTTATTGCCTCTAGTAAGTCTGTCCTGCATTTAATCAATTCTCTCATGTTTGCTGGTGAACTCAAGTCTATGTCTGCATGATCATGTGGCCAATCCATTAAATCCCTATTAGTTCTTGTTTCCTCAATAAATCTAGCCTTTTCACTTGGTGTAAAAAATTCATCTAGTATAAATTCCACGTCAGAGTATGAGGGGTTGAAAAGACTGAAAGTGCATTTTAATTCTTTTGCTGTTTTGTAGAGGAAAAGGAAGAACTTGGGGAACCTCCTCTTTAATACTTCTAGGTCTTGTGCCGTGAATGCTTTGTAAGTTTTCATATTCACAGCTTCCCCATCTGCTCTAAATTGTGTTTGGTCAATTATTGGGAACAAGGACATGATGGCAGGTGCCATTGCTCCATTCTCTGCCTGTGTTGCCTCATGTATTTCAAATTCAGTTTGTATACCAGCATCTACCATGTATATTTTGGGAGTCTGTTTTGCCTTTGGCTTGTATGTGCTTTCAATGATCTCCAGTTGCATAATGATGTGATCATCTAGAGCCTGACCTAGTTTGATCTTGTTATTTATTTCAATCATTAGTTTAAGTTGTTCCTTCATCAGTGTGACCATATCCCCATTGTTGTTCTTGCCTTTGCCAAAAAGTAGGTTGGTTAGTTTTCTTAGTGCCATGAATCCTTGAATTACTGTTACTAATGTCACTACTATTGCTGGTAGGTAGAATATAAACTCTGCCATTGTCAGTGTCAGGTATTTGTAAGTGTCATAAATTGTCAAAATTTTCATAAAGTAGTCAGGAATCACATACAACTATAACCTAATCACTCCTTGAGTAAAGGAGTACATGAACATTGAGATGGTGGTTAAGATGAATGTTCCTTTAGCTAGACCCATTTTCCTTTTGTTCTTTGAATTCTCTTTCCTCTTTTTTCTAGGTTCTTTATCTGGCTACACCAAAAACTGTTGTAAAAATAAGGGATCAAATGGTATCTTTATATACTCCTAATAGGCTAGTTATTATATTGTTGTTATTAATCTGAGGAAGCTGTGATTTGGTTCCCCTGATGGCTGATGCAGGGACATCCATGTCCTGCCACTCAGCTGGATGTTATAATCACTGCCCTTCTTTATAACAGTGCCCAGGTAGGATCCCTAAAGGTCAGTGGATGAGTGACCCTTTCAGGTCCCACCTGGGGTTGATTGATT
This sequence comes from Gracilinanus agilis, assembly GCF_016433145.1. Taxonomy (NCBI): domain Eukaryota; kingdom Metazoa; phylum Chordata; class Mammalia; order Didelphimorphia; family Didelphidae; genus Gracilinanus; species Gracilinanus agilis. The sequence goes on from NC_058131.1 coordinate 49,652,156, forward strand.
ATTAGTATTGGGCTCTATTAGCCTTGGATAACATTCATCTGACTGTGTTTCTCCCTCCCTAGAGTGGTGATGGAATAACTACTCCAGGCATGTACTTAATAAAATTTATCTATCTTGTTAACAAGGGAAAGGAATGACCAGGAATGGATTGGGAATAGGAGGCCCTGTCACTAAATCTATGACACTAATCCCTCAGGACTGTAGGCTGTTCAGTAATGCTGGGTTCTTGTTCTTCACCTCCTCTGGCTCAGCCTGGCCACAGCCAAACCAGAGCAAGCAATCTCTTTTGATGACACAAATATTGAATGATATCTCTTTCAACTTTTTACTGCTAGTTGTTATGCCAGTCCTATAGCCTTCAGGAAATATCACCCTTACCTCTTCTTCTTCTCCTACTCACTTCCTGGTTCCCCCGCCCTGTCCCCTCCCCCCACCCCCCACCTGGGCCCAGGATACCTAAATATCTAGAGATGGTTTAAATGCCTAAATATCTAGGGGAATTCAGAGAGAATAAGAGGACCCCATAGTCTGACCCACAGGTCAATCAATGTCCAAGATCAATTTGATGTTTTAAGTCAAGGATTTCAGGTCAAGGCTCTTAAACCAAAATCAAAAAGCCCTTCTCAGAACTCTCTCAGGGTATTTATACCCTCTCTGGCCAACTATCTTTTTTTTTTCACATGGCCTCTGGGAACATTCTGAAGTCTCCAACTGTCATCAACTGTCAATCAAGGTGTGACTCTCAACTCCCAGAGCTTGAATATGACATTATATACTACATAAATACCAGATAAGCTAGCCACTCCTGGGCTGGGTTCCTGAAAATGACTACCTGTTATAGGGAAATGTTCCACACAATATTTTGGCTTTCTGCAAAGGGGGAATGTGGAAGGCCGATTGGAGAAATAGGGTCATGATAGGGCCTGTTATCTGGATTCCCTACATGATCAATCCAGGATGAGGCAGTCTTTGTGTTTGGTCCTGCTCACCTGAGCCCTGAAAAGCTCTGGTACTAGCAGGTTGGTTAATCCAAAAACAACTTGACCCCTCCAGGAGGCTATTGGAAGCCATTTAGAGAAATAGAGTCTGAAATAGATATTTTATCTGGATCCCATTACAATATCATTGGAAAATAAAACTGTGTGTATGATTTTTTTTCTGCATTGCATGTCAGGATGCAGTCCGAATGGGTTATCTAAGGTAAAAATGTGAGACTCCTCTTTTGACTCCTTATCAGATCCCCACCTTTACTTAATATTCTTATTGGAAAGCTTTGAGTCCTTAGCAGACCAGCAGCTACTGAGTTAACAATTTCCCTTCTTGATAATTAAGAAGCCTCAACTCCAAAAAATATATTACTTAGATAATTGAGGCCAGAAACAGACAAAGCTAGACAAGACTTTATCTAACCAGGTGCAATCCTGTAAATCAAGAGTATAGGACTCAATTAATAAGAATCTCTATGAAATATATTTCTGCTCCCAGAATTAACCTCCTACTAATTGGTGGTTGGAATTTGGCCTTTGACCCTGTACCTATCTGTCTACTTTTTAGACTTTAATGGGTTTTGTATAATTTGTAACCCCTTCACAGCTGTGGTTTTTTCTCTGTGCTCTTTGTGTGTAACCAGTATATATTAAACTCAAGACTCCATGGCAAGTTGGAGCAGTTATGAGCTAAGCATTTAGTCTGACTGTTCTCATTCAATCCGGTGCTACTAAATGCCACTCTGAACCCCCAGAAATATAGAGCTGGTTTTCTATAGGGGAACTGTTATAGGGAAATGTAGGATTTTAGGTTAAGTAGTAAAAGCAGACAGACCTGACAGGCAAGGCCTGATAATTCTAATCTTGGCTGGTCAGAGGAAGGACTTTCTCTCTCAGTGACTCTGTGTAATGGCAGTTGGCTTTGAGGAGTAAACTGTCTGACTGAAGAGCCTGGGAAAATGGGTTTTCTCCATCTACAAGTTCATCTAGCAAGTCAAGAGGCTCAGGTTGAGAAATTAAGTATTATCTTGTATGGTGGACATACAGAAATATTCATCACCCTGACTTTCCCCAGTGGATTTACCTTGCTGAGTTACCTGTGTTCCTGAATCAAGCTGATACATCTCTGAAACAGTCAAAAGACATCTTAGTGAGAAACCCTTTTCCCTTTGACCAGCCAGTTTTTGTGCAGACTGTCTGCTGTAACTCTTAGAATGGAGTAGTAATTCCCAACCCTCAAGCCCTTGTCTTTACCAATAATTTTAAAGTGTCAGCTGGCTGCTTTTCCCTTCATTACCTGCCCTGATTAAACATTAAACTAACTTTTTATATTTCCTGGTGTTCTCTCCTCCAAACCATCAGGAACCCACAGAGCTTATTGTTTCCCTGACTAGTTTGGATTTCAGTTAAACTGTCTGTTACCCCAGCTGAACTGATTCTCTTTCATTCCCTACCTATTTCCCAAATCCCCTGTGAGTTTCATTTAGTTTTATTTATTATATCCTTTCCCTAGTGGAGTCTGTGTGTGCTCCACAGTGTGTATTTCCTTGTGTGGTCCCAGTTTCCCAATCAGCTTTTAACACACCAAAATTCACTCCTTGTTGCTAGGTCTTTACTTGCTGTGAAACCCAAGCTTCTATAATGATAAGATGCCAAGAGAGACTGAATTCTTTTTTTTTTCTAATAACTAAAACTGGCAGGATGTTGGGAATGCCTCCACAGCCTAAGAGCTACCCTTACGTAGCTGGCCAACCAAAACTAGCTACAAAATGTGTATGAGTGTTCCACAGTCTTTCTTTCCAAAAATTTTCCCCTGCATGTCATCAGTTTTCCAGAAGAGCCCCCTGGAATTTTCAATATGGAGAGGTACCATTTCAGGACATGTCTAGACCTCTAGAGTGAGAAAGAGAATTTAGGACTCAAATTTTTAAAAGAATGTTAAAAATTGCTTTTACATGTGTCATATTCAAGCTCTGGGAGTTGAGAGACACACCTTGATTGACAGGTGAAGACACTTGGACATCAGAATGTTTCCAGAGGCCATGAGGACAGGAGAAAAGGCAGTTGGGCAGAGAGGGTATAAATAGCCTGGCAGCCCCCTGAAAGGGACCCTTAGACCCCTTGTCTTTTGGTACCTTGGCTTTTGCTTTGGCTGAGCTTTGCCTAAACTCTTGCCTTGGACACTTGATCTTGAACATTGATGGACCTACGGATCCTCTGATTCTCTCTGAATCTCTACATATTTAGGCACCTAAACCATCTCTAGATATTTAGGTATCCTGGGGCCCGGGGGGAATCCGAGAAGTGGGTAGGAGAAGAAGAAGAGAGTGGTAAAGGGTGGAATTTCCTGAAGGCTGTAGGACTGGCAAACAACTAGCAGTAAGAAGCTGAGAGAAATCATCATCAATATTTGCATCATCCAAACAGTTTGCTTACTTCTGGTTTGGCTGTGGCCAGGATGAGCCAGAGGAGGTGAAGAACAAGCCAGCATTACTGAACAGCCTACAGTCCTGAGGGATTATTTTCATAGATTTAGTGATAGGGTCACCTATTCCTCAACCTATTCCTGGTAATTCCTTTCCCTTGTTAAACAACATAGATAAAAGTTATTAAGTACCTTCTTGGAGTAGTTATTCCATCACCATTCTGGGGAGGGAGCAACGCAGTCAGATGAACGTTATCCAAGGCTGATAGAGTCCAATACCAATAATCAATCAACCCCAGGTGGGACCTGAAAGGGTTACCCATCCATTGACCTTTAGGGATCCTGCCTGGGCACTGTTATAAAGAAGGGCAGTTATTATAATATCCAGCTGGGTGGCAGAACCCAAGTGTTCCTGTACCAGCCATTAGGGAACCAAACCAAAGCTTCCTCAGATTAATATCTCAGATTACTACTACTAATAACCAGCCTAATAGTGGTAGTATCCAGATTACTCTTCTTTTATAACACATGTAATTGGGAGGAAAGTAAAATATATTAAAAATTTTAAAAATAAAATGGCTCAGTGAAAAAAAAAAGGGTGTCATAATAAAACAATGATATATACTCTTTTCTATTCCCATTCAATAATTGCCAGAGTGCTATCATATTTAACTTTTTAAAAATTCTGGCAGGTCCATAACTTCCTTATGGCTTTGTTATTGTTGTTAGATTTCTCTAGGTTTGAAATGACTATATTAATATTCCCAACTATTAGTTATGTTATCTGTTTCAAACTACAATTCAGTTTATATTTATATATTTAAATACTACTCTATTTTGTATACCTTAATATTGATATAATTTTATTATCTATTGGGTTTTTAAACAAAATGTAACTTCTCTATTTATTTCTTTCAAACATGCATAGTTTTACTATCTGATATCATGATTAGTTCAGTTCAAACATTTTTAGTTGCTTCCAACTCTTTGTGAACCAATCTGGGGTTTTCTTGTTCAGAGATACTAGAGTTATTTTCTATTTCCTTCTCCAGATCATTTTAAAGGTAAGGAAACTGAGGAAAGCAGAGTTAAGTGACTTAACCTGGGTCACACAGTTATTGTCTGATGTCACATTTGAATTAAAAAAGATGTGTCTTTCTGACTCTAGGCCTGGTGCTCTGTCCACTACAACACCAAGCTGCCCCATGATTGGTACCTCTGCATTAAAAGCTGTGATGTATAATAAATTCACCTCTCACTTAAAAATTTTTATAACAAATTTCTACATAAGTTTTCCTAAGTTACATGATCAAACTTACCTCCCTCCCTCTCTTCCCTTTTCCCTCCCAGTGTTGGGAGGTGATTCAATTTAGGTAACACATGTATTATCATGCAAAACACATTTCCTTATTGTTCATTTTTGAGAGTAATCTTATAAAACTGAAACCCCAAAACATAAACCCAAATAAATGATTGAAAAATCATATGCTTTCATCTGCATTCTGACTCCAACAATTCTTTCTCTGGAGGTGGATAGTGTTCTTTTTTTTTTTTTTTTTTTTAAGCCTCAGAATTGTCCTGGATCATTGTATTGCCAATAATTGTATTAAGTGTAATCTGTCACCAAGAATGTTGCAAATAAGAATGTTGTAAATTGGAACAGCCAGGAATATTAATATAAGAATTTAAGAGGGGAGGTGAGATTGGATACAGTATCTTTTACTGCTTGTAATAGATTGGGCAGGTGCCTAATAGCTTGTGGCTACTGAAGTTCCTTGTAACTAAATTAATCCTACACAAGGATAACTGCTGGAGAGAGATGTAAAAACCCTCTATTTAATAAATATTGGAAAAGGTTTGAGAAAAGGTAAGGAAAGGTAACTGTGTCATTTAAAATCACTTGGGATACTTGGAACTACATTTCCTGTGATCCCCAATGGGTTTCCTGTTTTGGATTACGTATTCAAGGTGAGGGACGGTTTTAAATAGGGGGGAAGTGACTTGGAACTTCCTCTTTAGCTACCTGAGTGTGCAGAGAGAGAAAAGGTAAATGACTGAGGCGAAGTTTGAATAGGTTTCTTACAGGCGTGTGGTCAGTTTATCTCTATCAGCATGGCTTTTATTAAAATACTATTCTTCCTTTTGATCTCAGCCCTCATCATTTTTAATCATAACAGTTTGGCAAACCAGAAGGTCGAAATTCGAACTCTAAATTTTCCAGATAGCCTAAAGAGAGCCATGCCTGTTTTTTGGTTGTCTTGCTCAGCTTTTTTGGGCAATTTTTTAAAAAAGGAAAGTGGCTTTCCTCACCATGCTTTTGCTAAAAGCAACAGCACGTTTTTGCCTCAGGCGGGACTCAGCCAGCCAGTTCAGCCCAAACCACCTTGGGAGGTAAGGCCAGCAGATTCTGGCTTTTGGCTTTAAAACCAAAATGCTGGTGCCCTGCCAGTGCCTGTGATCTTTGACGATTTTACTGCTGCCTCATATCCCTGCAGGGCCCGCCAGTACAGACCACTGCCTCACGTTCCTGCCTACTCTGATCTCTACCGCTTTTGCTGACTCACTTCTCCGATCCTGCAGCTGGTGCTGCTGGAGTCCAGAACCCTGAGCCCCAACAG
>NC_058131.1:49660591-49721961 GCF_016433145.1 Gracilinanus agilis
AAGTTTTATTCTGTCTTGGTAATTGTATAGAATCTTGGAAGTTTCCATGCCTTGAGATTTAAATTGTAATTTTATGAGAAGTCTTTTAACTTTTACATTAGTTCCTAAAGAATTGTTGTCTTAAAGGATAAGCTTTTATATATTTTATTATAAGAAAAATTATTGCCTTAAATGGGTAGAATCATGAAAATTTCCTACCCAGGATTTTTTTAAATAGGAAGCCAAGGAGCTCCTGTATACTTTTATCAGAAAGATCTAGAATTCCTGAGGATAATTTAGACCAGAAGGTTTTTTAATATCAGATTTTGATATGGAAGCAGTAACAGAGGTTGTTGAGAAACTCTTAGCCAAGATTTAAAAGTTATAACAAGTATATGATTTTTAAACATTGTTTATTTTTTTAAAATGTGCTATTAGAAATTATGGTACTCTATTTGAATGTGCATTGTGAATCTGCTATTTTGTAAAACGCATTTATACTCACAGAAAGTGAGTCTCATTTTTGGGTAAAAAACCCTTCACTAGTTCTAAGCTATATATATATTTTTTATTTTTAAAACATTATTTTTTTAATTAAAGCAATTGATTTTTCCTTTTTCTCATCTTGTACTGAAAGTACATATATAATCATTATTTATCTTTTTTTTTATTTTACAGCAATATAAGCTTCATGCAAACATTTGAAGAGCCTTGGGACTATGGGATTGTGATTTAATGCCTTTCTGATTCCAAGAAAAAGGCACATGGTCAGAGACTTGACTAAAAGATATGCATAGATTGCAGAGTTCTATGCCAATACTTTAGGGCTTGGAAATTGGGGTTTGAGTCCTGGAGTCCCAGTCTTTTCTAAAACTAGAAGACATGGGTCCCCTCAACTTAAATTCCTAGTGAAACACCTAAGATTGGCTATCATTTAATGGCTCATTCCCTGAGAAGGTACAGGGGAAAATCGGATCAAAGAAAGGCATTTCCCTTATTCCTCTATATATATAGAGTAAATGGCAATTTTTCTGTAGTTCTGGCCCTAAATAGGTTATAGCAAACTGCTTAAATCGCTTTCATTGGGCCTTGTATCAAAGGCCTGTTTATTTCCCCTACATTTTTTGCACATTTTACATTTCATTCACAAGTTAATTTTTTCTCTTTTTTTAAATCTTATTCTTTTTATTTTTTTTTATTATTTCCTTTGCCAATTGATTTCATGCACCCCCATGACTCACTTAGCCATGCATCCTTAGCTGACCTTTTCAGGGGAGTTATGTGTCATTTAAAATCTTCCTCAGGGGTGTGTGTGTTAAGTTTTTATAATCATAATGTCTGAACTATAATATATATTGCAAGTCAATTTTTACTCCTTTAGAAGTAACCTCAGGGGGGTAATGTTAATTCTCAGAAGAAAATGTATGTTTTGTAATCTATAATGTAAAGTTTAAATTCTTTGAGAGAAATTTCAGGATAAGGATTGTACCATCCCCCCCAGAATCCAGATGACGAACCTGTTTGGTGGAGGCATCAAAAGATGCCTGAAGAGCCTTCACTGGATCATGAAGACCCAAATTTGAACTTTGGGGCGTAGTTGATCTGAACTATGGGGGTTGAACGAATTGAATGCATTTATTTTGAATGGACACTCTTATGCCAGTGGGGGACTGCCCCAAAATTGGCTTTTTGTCAATGCGGCTAGCTTTTGTCCTCTTTTCTTTTGGTTTAAGATCTACTGAAAAAGAGTAGTCTTTTTCAATGTATCTCAGGGGGGTTATGTGTCATTTAAAATCACTTGGGATACTTGGAACTACATTTCCTGTGATCCCTAATGGGTTTCCTGTTTTGGATTACGTATTCAAGGTGAGGGATGGTTTTTAAAATAGGGGGAAGTGACTTGGAACTTCCTCTTTAGCTACCTGAGCGCACAGAGAGAGAAAAGGTAAATGACTGAGGCGAGGTTTGAATAGGTTTCTTACAGGCACTTGGTCAATTTATCTCTATCAGCATGGCTTTTATTAAAATACTATTCTTCCTTTTGATCTCGGCCCTCATCATTTTTAATCATAACATAACAAAGGTTGAGAATTAGGATTGATTCCCTAGTCTAAAAGGTGATCTAAACTTTTACCTACTCCCTTCTAGTTCACGAGAACTTGCTTCTTGCTGGAGAAACTCAAGCCTCCTTAAAACTCTCACTAAAAACGTGGGGTATAGAGAGCCAGCTCCTTATATGGTTTTGGGTCCTGAGTGGCGTATGGTGGCATAAGATTGTTAAGACAGGAGAAAGAAAATGAGAACAACCAGACTAGTGGTTAGCCCATGTTGATCTGAACTCTGTGGGCTTTGGAGCTTATTATATACTGATTTCAAACAAAGAACACAAAGAAAGAGTCACAGCTGCGAAGGGGTAACAAATCATACATAACCCATTAAAGTCTAAAGAGTAAAGGTATAAGTACAAAGACAATGGCCAAATTCCAATCATCAGTTAGTAGGGGATAATTCTGGGAGCGGAAATATTTTATGGAGATGCTCATTAATTGAGTTCTGTCTTCCTGGATTATAGGCACCTGGTCAAATAAAGTCCAGACTAAAGGCTCCATTTTTGTCTAAGTATGCAGTCTTATCTAAGTAATGTTTGTTAGGGTTCAGCCTTCTTAATTATCAAGGAGATAAATTTTTAACTCAGAAGTTGTTGGTCTGCTAAGGACTCAAAGCTTTTCAATAAGTCTATAATGTTTTTCCAATAAGAAAAGGTATGGATCATAAGAGGTATCAAAAGAGGGGTCTCAGATTTTTATCTATTCTCTTATTGGCTTCCCACGGTGGGGTCTATATTAAATAAGTTATGCTAATTACTAATATTCTCTGTTATATATAAGTAAATTTACTGCCTCCTTAGATCTCTTTCAGATTTGAATCAGTTCAGTTATTCACTCTCTCTGCCCATTGCCAGCTCTTCAGGGCCTAGCTAGGGTTTTTGGCCTAAGCAGGTTGTAAAATGGCTTGGCCCTCTCAGCAGCCACACAAAGGAAAACCAGTCTCTCTCTTTCTCTTTTCTGTTGATTTCTCCCACACAAACTTATTCCAGAAACTCTAACCTGTTCTCCTACTTCACCTGCCACTGGGTTATGTCAGTGTTCCAGGAAACAGAAACACCAGCACTCCTCCTCGGGAAAAAAACCTCCAGAAGTCAGTTGGCAGTTGGAAAACCAACTGACTCAGGCTGCCCAGAATTCCAATAGGCACCCTTCCCAAGATTCTGTCTAGCCTTAAAAAACACTACCCACTATTCTTTACCCTGTCCTTAGCTGCTAAGATCTCAATTACTCCAAATGATCATCTTTAGCCCTATGGGTTAATTAATACTAATAAGTCCTTTAATCCAACAGTTCTTTCTCTGGAGGTAGATGGTGTTCTTTTTTGTAAGTGCCTCAGAATTATCCTGGATCATTGTATTGCCAATAATAGCTAAATATACCACATTTGATCATCCCACAATATTGCTATTATTGTGTACAATGTCCTCCTAAGTCTGCTTATTTCACTCTGCAGCAGTTCATGTAGGTCTTCCCAGCCCTTTCTGAAATTATCCTGTTCATCATGCCTAACAGAATAATAGTATTCCATCACCATCCTATACCAAAATGTGTTCAGCCATTCTCCAATTGATGGACCACCCCTTAATCTCCAATTCTTTGTCAGTACAAAAAGAGTAGCTATAAATATTTCTGTGCAAATAGATCCTTCCCCAACTTATTTTTTATCTCTCTAGGACATCAACCTTGTCATGGTATTATTGGATCAAAGGATATATCTTATTTTATAGCCCTTTGAGCATAATTCCCAATTGCTCCTTGGAATGGTATATATCAGTTCACAATTCTATCAGTAATGCATAAGTGTGCAAATTTGGCCACGTCCCCTCGAACATTTATCATTTTCCTTTACTGTCATATTGGCCAATCTGATAGTTATGGGGTGGTACTTTAGAGTTGTTTTAAAGTGCATTTATTTAATCAAGAGGGATTTAGAACATTTTTCCATACAATTATTGATAGTTTGATTTCTTCTTCTGAAAACTGCTTATTGATATGCTTTGACCATTTGTCATTTTGGGAACGGTTTTTATTTGTATAAATTTGACTTAATTCCTTTTATATTTGTGAAATGAGACTTTTATCAGAGAAATTTTTTATAAAAATATTTTCCCCAATGTGTTATTTCCCTTCAAATCTTGGTTGCATTGGTTTTGTTTGTACAAAACCTTTTTAATTTAATATTATCAAAATTATTCATTTTACATCTTGTAATAAATATTCTCTATCTCTTGCTTGGTCATGAATTTTTCCCTTCTCCATAGATTTGACAGGTAAACTATTTTATGGTCCCCTAATTTATTTATAATATCACCCTTTGTGGCTGTCACATTCAATTTGACATTATCTTGGTATAGAGGCTAAGATAATGATCTATACATAATTTTTGCCATATTATTTTCCAATTTGCCCAGTAGTTTTTGTCAGGTAGTGAGTTCTTATACAAAAATCTGGGACCTTTGGTTTTATTGAAGATGAGATTGTTGAGGTCATTTACTCCCAATGTATTCCATTGACCCACCCTTCAATTCCTTAGCCAGTATCAGACCATTTTGATGATTACTGCTTTATAGTACAGTTTAAGATCTGATACTGCCAGGGCACTATCCTTCACCATTTTCTTCATTACTCCTTTAAATATTCTTGATCTTTTGTTTTTCCAGATGAATTTTCTTATTATTTTTTTCTAGTTCAATAAAATAGTTTTAGTAGTTTGATTGGTATGGTACTGAATAAATAAATTAATTTAGGTAAGATTGTCGTTTTTATCATGGCTTGGCCTACCCACGAGCAATTAATGTTTTTCCATTTGTTTAGATCTAACTTTATTTATGTGAAAAGTGTTTGTAATTGTGTTCATATATTTCCTGTGTTTGTCTTGGCAAATAGATTTCTAAGTATTTTATATTGTCTAGAGCTATTTTGGTATATCTGTGGCACACATGCTGGAGAGGGCTGCTTCCTTTCCCCTCTCCATCAAGATTGAGGACACCACCAGCTTTTCTGCCCAGCAGCCCAATGGAGGTGCTTCCTCCTTCCACTATCTGGGATAAGGGGATGGCTCACATGAGGTGTGAGGATGCAGTTTGGGCACTCAGTCTAAAAGATTTGCTGTCACTGGTCTAGAGCAGTGATGGGCACATTTTTTAAAGAGGGGGCCAAAGGATAGGAAATGCTCATCAGTCAGTCTGTTTCTAAGGCAACTCTTCCAAAGTTTCATTGTATTGTATCCTACTCATTGTATTCATCAGATTAGAAATAATGTAACAGGGCCAGAAAGAACATTTCAGGGGGCTGGCATGGGGCCTGCCCGCAGTAGTTTGCCCATCACTGGTCTAGAGTGATTTTTTAAATGGAATTTCTCTTTCTAACTCTTACTGCTGGTCTTTGTTGGAAATATATAGAAATGCCGATGACTTATGTGGAATTATTTTGTATCCTGCAACTTTGCTAAAGTTATTAATTATTTAAACTAGTTTTCTAGTTGATTCTTTAGCATTTTCTAAGTATACCAACATATCATCTGCATAGAATGCTAGCTTAATTTCCTCATTGCCTACTTTAATTCCTTCTATTTTTCTTCTCTTATTGCTAAAGCTAACATCACTAATACAATATTAAATAATAGTGGTGATAATTGACATCTTTGTTTAATTCCTGGTCTTATTAGAAAGGCTTCTGACTTATCCCCATCACATATGATCCCGATTATTTTAAATAGATGCCAATTATCTTAAGGAAAGGCCCTTTTATTCCTATGCTTTCTAGTGTTTTTAATAGGAATGGGTATTACATTTTGTTGAAGGCTTTTTCTGCATCTACTGAGATAATTTTGTGATTTCTATTACTTTGGATATTAATATGGTCAATTATGCTAATAGTTTTTTTCATATTATACCAGTCTTTCATTCCTGGTATAAATCCAACCTGGTCCTAGTGAATAAACTTTGTGACATATTGCTGTTGTCTCTTTGCTAGTATTCTATTTAAGATTTTTGCATCAATATTCATTAAGGAAGTTTTTCTGTAATTTTCTTTCTCCATTTTTGGCCTCTCTGGCTTAAATATCAGCATGATATTCGTATCATAAAAAGAATTTGGTAGTATTATAAGTAAAGTTAAGTGGGTGTTTGCACAAGGCAAAGCCATGAGAAAGCAGAGTAAAGAATTCTAAAATTCTAATGGGGAGAGTCAGATAGCCTTGTGCTGGGGATGCATTCTCTCTTTACCTGAAGAGAGACTGGATACCTTCCTTTGCTGGCTGTGATATATCTGGACTTCTCCATCCTACCTACTTCCCTGTTACCTGATGGAAGCATCTATTGAGCTTCCTGAGTGATCCTGTATAGCTGAGCCATTTGTCTGTGAGAATTTGGTTGGGGTCCTTTTGAATCCCAAACCCCTTTTTGGGTCCTGTCCTGCCTAGCTGCTTAACTACCTCCATTACCAACAAAAGGAGGGGGGGGGCATGTTTTTTGGTTTAGTGTAGGATATTTATAATAGGGTCTGGGTCCCTAGATAGATAGGTGAGCTCGGTATAGCTGATTCCAAGAAGCCTCCTGGTGACAGGACATTTAGATCTTGTGGGTTTTAGTAGGAACTTTTACATTAAGTATCCAATTACCTTCTGACCTTTCTCTTGTTAAAATTAAAGCAACTTTTATATATCATCTTGGTGGGTGGGTGTGTCATCTCAGTGTCTGGCCCTGCCAGCCCTGTGCTTGGGTGACCTTCCCAGAACCCAGGTTATGGCCTAAATCACATCCAATTCAATCCCCAAACCTCACCTATTATTTCAGTAGGAATCTTTCTTTGATTATTTTGCCAAATAGTTTGTATAGTATTGGGATTAATTGTTCTTTAGTATTTGATAGAATTCACTTGTGAATCCATCTGGCTCTGGTGATTTTTCTTAGGGAGTTCATTGCTAGCTTGTTCAATTTCTTTTTCTGAGAACATTTAAGTATTCTATTTCCTTTTTTTGTTAATCTAGGCAATTTACATTTTTGGAAATTATTTTTTTATTCATCTACTTCACCTAGATTATGAGATTTATTGTCATATAATTGGACAAAATAGCTCCTAATGATTGCTTTAATTTCCTCTTCTTTGGAAGAGAAATCATCCTTTTCATTTTTGATATGGTAATTTGATTCTATTCTTTCCCTTTTTAAATCAAATTAACCAAGGATCTATTCTTATTACTATTATTATTTCTCAAGCTGCTTTTTTCCTATTTCTTTGGTTCTTATTTCTACAGTCTATAGCCACATGCCTTTCCTTCCCCTTCAAAAAGCCAAAAAAAGTCATTGATTGCCTCTTGTGTTCCTTTAAAAGTGCTATGACATCTGTCTGTCTTTTAGATCTTTCTTTTATTATTCCTTTAATCCAACTATTTCTCTCCTTAATTTCTCCTCTAATTCAGCTTTTTCCTCCTTTAATCTCTCCACTAATTCAACTTTCTTTCTGTCTTCCTTTTCAAGGTCATCAGAGACATACATTGTTACCCTCTTTAATGTATCAATATCCATAGTGGACAAGTCAGGTCAATTTGTCATAAAATATTACTTTTAGCTCTGGAGGAGTTATTTACAAAATGTATTCTAATATGCCTAACATCTTTTCCCCTAGAAAGATCTAGATCAAGGTATTTGTATCCTAGTTCACCAAGTCTATTCATGAACTGAGATGGTTTCTCATTTTTACCTTGTTTCAAGTCTTCAAATTTAGTACAATTACTAGGCCTTTTAGAACAAGCTCTCATTCCTTTTAGTAATGCATTTCTAGCCTCACATAGATATATATGTATCTTTGGCTGAATTCAAGTCCCAATTTAGGTTTTCAGTTGGCCAATGAATTTTACCCTCTCCCTGAGCCTGGTTGATAAGAGAAAGGACTTTCCTCCTTTCTCTTTCCAATAGCAGGGCAGGGAGCAAGTCATTAAAGTCTACCCGAGGGTAGGGGTAAGGATTTAATTATACTGGTCCATTGAAAGCTAACAAAGGAGAGAGTCTAGATAAACACTGTCTTACCATCAATACTCACCCTCATACAGACTGTAAATTCTATAAATGCTTTCAAACTTTTTGAGTACTACTATGGGTTCATTCTCAAAAGAAGGGGTCTTTTGCTTGAGCTTTCAATATCTTGTGGAGAAAAAGATGTATGAAGTTTAATATCTACTAAATTCCCTCATTTATTATATGTGGTAACATTTCTTAGAGGGAACAGGACTGTATTTGAATTGTCCATGATTACAGGAGTCCAACTTATTGTTTGGGTAGGAGTTGAGTGGATGGGGAAAGAGGGAGGAGAGATTGTATTGGAAGGGAGAAGATGATCAAGAGGTGCAGAGGCAGGTCTAAGGGGGATTGAGCAGGAGTAGGGGTGGAATGGAGAGGTGGATGCTAGGTAGGCTGAGAGTGGTTGGTCATGGTTAGGGCAAAGGAAGGCTGATTGAGGGTGACAAGGAGAGGAGGAGAGTAGGTGGGATGGGAGGGACTTGTATGGGAAAGGAGAATGAGGAGAAGGAGAGCAGGGAGAGTGGGGAGAAGGGAAGTTGTGGAAATTGAGTAGCAGGGAGGGAGAAATTGGGCAAGGTAAGAGAGAAAATGAGCAGGGCAAGGCAGAGACTGAGTGCAACAAGAACAGGGGTAGGTGGAGCCAGAGTCAGATGGTAAGGTAGGGTAGAGAGGTGGGTTTGGAAGAAAGGAGCTGGAAGAAGTGAGGGGTGATCAGGGTCTTATGAGGGAGCAGCCAAAGAGGTCAAGTCCTGTTCTGGATCAAGAGGAGGGGGAGGAGATTCTTTATATGCAAGGTGGGAAGATGCTAGATTTATCTAATGGTTTAGGAGGAGGAACTGAAGAAGTCAAGTCAGATTGGTCTGGATCTAAAGAAGGAATAGCCTCCTGGTTAGAGGACAATGAAGGCAGTGTGTCAGAGTTTTCAGAGTCAATCAAGTTATTTTCAAGGTTAGTAGCTTTGGTTGAATTGTCAAGGAGGTGTGCCCAAAGGAGCCAATAGGAGAATTCTTTAGAATTTTTATGGCCAATGGTCAGTTTTAATTCTTTCAAAACTTTAATGTCAAAAGAACCAATCTTGGCCAGCTAAAGGATTTTACTGCCCATGCTTTACACAATCTCATTGCTTCCTTCTTTGACATACCATCTTCTTTTGGAAAACTGGGATCATTCCAAGAACTCAATAGTTTTAAGGTAAAAACTGGGGTTAATTTATATATTTGTCTGTGTTCAGAAGGGTGAGTAGGAGACAGGAATGGACAATAGTCTGGGACCAAACAAGTTAGGTGTCCAGATCTCTTTATCATCTCTGATAATCTCATAAGGACAGTTTAGTTGATAAGGAAATAAGGACAAGAGAGTTGTCTTTTACCTCATGCTTCCAGCTCTGGCTCCAGGAGCATGGAGTTTATTATATATATTTCAAGACTCATTTCACACAAAAGAACCTCCCCCACCCCCAGCAACTCTGGTTAGGTTTTATAGTCTCAACCTAACCTCCCACAGGCAAATGACTTTCCTCCTTCTGGATATCAGGATATCAGGATTCAAACTCCACTTCCACTGAGGTCTCCCAGGGGGTCAGTTACAACTTGTCCCCAGCCACCATGGAGTCCATCTCAGAGAGAGAAGCATAACTTCCTGCTTCCCCATTCCATTTAGAATTCTCCAGCCCTGCTTGCTAAGCCTCACAGCTAATTAATCTTAAGCATTTTATTAATTTATCTTACAACAATAGTTTATTTAAGGGTGAACCTGGAGGAATCTTGACTGATTTGCTCTGACTTGTTACAATATTTTGACCCTGAATTTAGTAAAAAAAATTTCTATCCTTTCTTTTCTAAGGAATTCTAGGAAAATTCAATACCTGGGCCTTACACCCCCCACCCCCCCCCCATCTGAGTGAGGCTTCTGCTCTAGCTGCTGTTGTTAAAGAGTTCAGTATCTGTGGTATAAGTCTATTATTACCATTGAGCAGTAATATAAAGGTGAAAATTAATGGTTGGACAACAATTTCATAAAATTCAGTGGTTGCCAATACTTATTATATCTTGAGGCAGAAATTTATTTATAAATATTTAGAAAATGGAGAGGAAACAATAAAGTAGAGAAATGTGAACAGTTTAGAGAGGTTATCTATCCTATCAACCTAAATGTTAACTCTGGGTCTGCTTAATCCAGGCAGAGATTAATTAGCTCTCAACCAGGAAGGCTGATGGAGAGTAACCACATGGCCTCCTCCAAGATGGAAGCTAGTCTCTTAGGAAACTAGGAAAGGCGTCAGCCTTTTACTCACCCAACAAAGTAGTCCAGGAGTCAGAGTCTAAGTTGAAGCTGAGCTCTAAGCCCATGATCCAAGCTGTAGTCTCCAGCAAAGCTCCCTTGAAGACTCTCCCCAGGCAGACAACTATCTCAAGAAGACAATCTTTTCAGACTATCTTCTCAAAGACAATCTACTCTGAGGGAGTTTCAGGGCTTGCTTTTATGGTGACTTTTTGTCCCTTCCCCTCTTCACAGGGGCCAATTACAGTTTCCAAATCATCTAGCACTGCCCAGGGGGCAGTGAGTTAAAGGGTAGAGCTCTCCAACTAAGTAACTGTGGACTCCCTTACTTAGTGTGAAATAGGGGTGTTTTTAAATTTTTGGTTGATTAACTCAACATAGTCAAAGAGAATAAAGAATTCCCTTTCAGTACGAAGCTGATTGCTTCTGAGGAATTCAAACAATGAAAGGAACCCAAAACATTATAAAAATTTTTGAGACACATCTTCCTTTAATATTATGGTAGAAAGCAACAAAACTAGATTAGGATTAAATAAGAAATCAATGTAAAGCAATAGGAATTGATGCAAGGCAATAGTACCAATAATTGATATGTATTTATAATAATATTAATTATTATTATAATGTTTGAAAAATATTATTGTTTCAAATATCAAATCATTGAATTAGTATATTTAATTAACATTGCTTTGAATTAGTTTAGCTTGATTTCATTTTGTTCAGTTTTATTCATTTGGTTTTATTTTATTTTATTTTTATTTTATTCATATCAAGGAAATATTATTAATTTTACTTCATTATTTTTTTGTTTAATTTTATTCACTTTGAATCAATTCAATTTGATTTATTCAATTATATTTAATATTATTTAGTATTTTTTAAAATTGCCTGTAGTTTTACTTTACTGGCCAGGGAGTAGGGTGGGGGCTGAGAAAGCAATGATGTATGCATAAGAAGTGAATTCAGAATGCTTTTGCACATGAGCATGAGCTGGAATGGGAAAAAAGGAAATATTCCACCCAAAAAAACTGTGTGCAAGCCCTAATTCTGAATGCCCAATCCCCAAACCCCAAGTAGGACCACAGCATTCTGCAGTCCAAGTCAGATAAGTTCATAGATTACTGGTTGTTGGAGGGCTTGGAAGCCCCAGAGCTGGACAGGGACCAGAGGCCCCTGCTGCGATTTTGCCTTTTGAGATGCTCCATAGGAAGCTGTCTTAGCAAGAGGCTGAATTGGGTTCCAGGCTCGTGGGGGAGCTACTTGGGACCAGTGGGGTGATCAAAGGCAAAAAGAAAAAAGAAAAAACACTGGCTAACTCTGGATACGCTCCCTGTGAGGTGCCAGTACCAGCTTAATTTCTCCAACACCCAATGGCAGAGGGCTGCTGGATGGGCTGATGTTGCTAAAAGCCCAGCTCACCAGGGGGGTCCTTTGGGCCTTGTGTAGGGAAGCCTTGTTGCTCCACTCTTTGAGCTTCAGCAGCAGCAAGGTAATGGATCAGGGCTGCCTACTCAGCTGTTTCCAGTGGCTACTCAGCCTGGGAAATCTTACCAAAATCCATACAGTGAGAAGAGCAAGGGCAGGAGCAGCAGAAGCAGCATTGGGACAGTGAAGGTAGCTGTGAGGTTAATCTGCCCTCTTGTCTATTCTAAAACTAAAAGGCTTTTAAAAAAGGACAAGTAGATAAAGCACAGGGTTCAGAGCCTTCATAAAAAGCAACTGTTGTGCTTGTGCTTCTGGCCAACCCACCACCCAGCTAGTCCCATTGCCACTAAGAATGGACAGACATGAAAGAGAATGTTAAGTGTATGGGCCTCCTGTTTCAAAATAACACTCATGGGAAGAATCATAGTACTCTGTCTTATTTGTTTCCCCTGATGAAAAAGGGAAACATCAAGCCCATCCCTGCGGCCCATACAAGACCCAGGAATTATTCTGTATTCCTTTCCAGGAACACAGAAGGACACCAGAGTCATGGTGAAATGGGAACTTGCACTCAGGACTGCAATGTGTCTGGGGAGATGACTGGCAATTTCTCAGGAATGAACACATCCCAAGGGGACATCTGGTGGTATTGTGGAAGAAAATCAATTTCTAACAGGTCTGGCATGTGCATGCTGGTGCAATTCAATGTTCCCTTTATTGTAATATTAATATGATAAACTGTTAAAGAAGTCTGACAAAGTAGATGATAGACTATATCCAACTTCCCTTTCTTTGTAATTGTTGCTCAAGCAATCTGACTGCATTTGAACCAAAGAGGGTTATGTAACAGATTAACCTTGTTAAAAAAAAGTCCTTGGAGGCAGATTGCAAAAACAAACCTTATTTATTGTGTTAAGGATTTTAATAACTATCTGATCTAATCTACTTCTAAGTATCCTTATAGATTAACTTGTATACTGCATTCAAGGTAGGCTATGGGGGGCCAAAATGGCTTCTGGCCAACTTGACTAAGAGTCTGTCTTCACAAGGTCAGGATCACAAAGACCAGGAAAGAAAGATCTTCTTTGTTTCTTTCTTAGTTGATAGCATCTCTCAGATCACAGTCACACAGTCACTAAATGTTGATATTGGTATTCCTAAAGTGGCACAGGGAAATGCCAAGAGCTCTAGAAAGAAAACCTCCTCCTTCACTAAGCTCCAATGTGTCAGAGCACTGAGGAAAAGACAATTGGCTAAAAAAATACCCTTTCAACATTCCACAGAACTCTACCTTGCAGCCTCCACTGCATGCAAATTCCAAAGCAAAAAGGCAGCTTTGCATAACTTAACTTTTTGAACCAAAAACCTAAAATCTTATCTTAACATTACCTTGGCATTCATGAGAGAGAGTAAAAACCAGTCAGAAGAGGTAAAGAGAGAGAAAAGAAGCACACCTGCTGGGTTATTTGATGAGAGAATGTATAGAGATAGCATTAGAGTCCCTAGAGGAGTACCAGATGAGTCCAAGCCCAGAAATCAAATAATATCAGGAGATGGGGCAGAACCATTATAACTCAGTAGCAGCAAAAGCTGAAAGCACCCTGAGAATCCTTTAAGACCAATCCTTTAAAAGCACTTCAAAATGACAGGAGTCAAAAACCAGGAAAAAGATGGAGAGAGGGGGCTCTATTGATAAAAACAATGTGAAAGGTATGCAGAGAGAGTCAATTTTCTCATGAGGGAAATGAAAGTGTGTGATTCTCAAAGTGAAACCCTTTGGCCTATACCCCCAATATCCTCAAGGCAAAAGCACTGGTTAATGAATCCAGTTGAGACAAGGATGACTGGTTTGTTTTAAATTTCAAGGGCCTTTTGCTGACTGTTTTATCTAAAGGCTCCAGGACAATACCTGGTAAAGAAATTGATAAAAGACAAAAGCCCCTGATTCAAAGGCAATAAACAACTTAGTTGGTTCCTTATCTCTTAGAAAGGTTAAAGTAACAGTTTTTCTATATCTCACCATACCCTGAACCAAATTGGAATACCTGGGTTTAGATTGTAAGTTCAGGCCCCAGGCAGGGGCTGGACAGGGGGAGGGAAAGGAGGATATCATGTTAAGAACCTATAAAATGTCTGTTTTTGTACCCAGGTATTACATTTGCCATTAGGACCTCTGTCTTTCTCATAAGGAAAAGAAATAAGCAACTACTTTTCTTTACTCTCATTTTCTGACTCCAGATGTTTTATTTTTATTTTTATTTTGAGGGGGTGGCACGGAGTGCCCATTCTTTTTAGCCCACACCCATGGGATAAAGGCTAACTGGAAGTAAAACTGCACACAGAGGAGTACTGGCCAACTACCTCCCACCTACTGCACCAGGTGAATCTGGGCATAGACCAAACTTAGGATCCTTGGACCCTGCCTACACCAACTGGAAAAAGAGACACAGAAATGCAATGAGAAAAATAATTTAAAAATAAAACAGAATTGACCTATTGGAAAAAGAGGCAAAAAAATCCAATGAAGAAAAATTTCAAAGAACAGTAGAATATACCAAATGGTAAACATTAAACTAACTTTTTATATATTTCCTGGTGTTCTCGCCTCCAAACCATCAAGAACCCACAGAGCTTATTGTTTCCCTGACTAGTTTGGATTTCAGTTAAACTGTCTGTTACCCCAGCTGAACTGATTCTCTCTCATTTCCTTCCTATTTCCCAAATCCCCTGTGAGTTTCATTTAGTTTTATTTATTATATCCTTTCCCTAGCAGAGTCTGTCTGTGTGCCCCTCAGTGTGTATTCCCTTATGTGGTCCCAGTTTCCCAATCAGATTTTAACACATCAAAAGTCACTCCTTGTTTCTAGGTCTTTCCTTGCTGTGAAACTCAAGCTTCTATAATGATAAGATGCCAAGAGCAACTGAATTCTTTTTTTTTTTAAATAACTAAAACTGACAGGACTTTGGGAATGCCTCCACAGCCTAAGAGCTTCCCTAACATAGCTGGTCAACCAAAACCAGCTACAAAATGTCTATGAGTGTTCCACAGTCTTTTTTTACAAAATTTTTCCCTTGCATGTCATCACAGTTTTCCAGAAGAGCTCCCTGGCATTTTCTATATGGAGAGGTACCATTTCAGGACATGTTTACTCCTCTAGAGTGAGGAAGAGAATTTAGGACTCAAATTTTTAAAAGAATGTTAAAAATTGCTTTTACATGTAATTAAGGGGAAAATAAAATATATTACAATTTAAAAAAATAAAATGGCTCAGTATAAAAAGGGTGTCATGAAAAAACAATGATTTATATTCTTTTCAATTTCTATTCAATAATTGCCAGAGTGCTACCATATTTAACCTTTCCAAAATTCTGTCAGATCTGTAACTTCCTTATGGCTTTGTTATTGTTGTTAGATTTCTCTAGGTTTGAAATGGCTATATTAATATTCCCAACCATTAGTTATGCTATCTGTTTCAAACTACAATTCAGTTTACGTTTATTTATTTATTTATTTATTTTTAAAATATGGAACGCTTCACGAATTTGCGTGTCATCCTTGCGCAGGGGCCATGCTAATCTTCTCTGTATCGTTCCAATTTTAGTATATGTGCTGCCGAAGCGAGCACTCAGTTTATATTTATATATTTAAATACTACTCTATTTTATATACCTTAAATATTGATATAATTTTATTATCTATTGTATTTTAAAGCAAAATGTAGCTTCTCTATTTCTTTCTTTCAAACATGCATAGCTTTACTATCTGATATCATGATTACTTCAGTTCAGTCATTTTTTAGTTGCTTCCAACTCTTTGTAAATCCATTTGGGGTTTTCCTGTTCAGAGCTACTAGAGTGATTTTTCATTTCCTTTCCCAGATCATTTTAAAGGTAAGGAAACTGAGGAGAATAGTGTTAAGTGACTTAACCTGGGTCTCACAGTTATTGTCTAATGTCACATTTGAATTCACGAAGATGAGTCTTTCTGACTCTAATCCTGGTGCTCTGTCCACTACAACACCAAGTTGCCTCATGATTGATACCTCTGCATTAAAAGCTATGGTGTATAATAAATTCACCTCTCACTTTAATACATTTTATAACAAATTTCCACGTAAGTTTTCCTAAGTTACATGATCAAACTTACCTCCCTCTCTTCCCTTTTCCCTCCCACTGTTGGGAGGTGATTCAATTTAGGTAATACATGTATTATATCATACAAAACACATTTCCTTATTGTTCATTTTGAGAGTAATCTTATAAAACTGAAACCCCAAAACATAAACCCAAATAAATGATTGAAAAATCATATGCTGTCATCTGCATTCTGACTCCAACAATTCTTTCTCTGGAGGTGGATAGTGTTCTTTTTTGTAAGCCTCAGAATTTTCCTGGATCATTATATTGCCAATAATTGTATTAAGTGTAATCTGTCACCAAAAATGTTGCAAATAAGAATGTTGTAAATTGGAAAAGTCAGGAATATTAATATAAGAATGTTAAGAAAGGAGGTGAGATTGGATACAGTATCTTCTACTGCTTGTAATAGATTGGGCAGGTGCCTAATAGCTTGTGGCTACTGAAGTTCCTTGTAACTAAATTAAACCTACACAAGGATAACGGCTGGAGAGACATGTAAAAACCATCTATTTAATAAATATTCGAAAAGGTTTGAGGAAAGGTAAGGAAAGGTAACAAAGGTTGAGAATTAGGATTGATTCCCTGGTCTAAAAGGAGATCTAAATTTTTACCCACTCCCTTCTAGTTCGCAAGAATTTGCTTCTTGCTGGAGAAACTCAAGCCTCCTTAAAACTTTCACTAGAAATGTGGGGTCTATACTAAATAAGTTATGCTAATTACTAATCTTCTCTGTTATATATAAGTAAATTAATGCCTCCTTAGATCTCTTTCAGATTTAAATCAGTTCAGTTATTCACTCTCTCTGCCCATTGCCAGCCCTTCAGGGCCTAGCTAGGGTTTTTGGCCTAAGCAGGTTGTAAAATGGCTTGGCCCTCTCAGAAGTCACACAAAGGAAAACCAGTCTCTCTCCTCTTTTCTGTTGATTTCATCCATAAAATTATTCCAGAAACTCTAACCTGTTCTCCTACTTCACCTGCCACTGGGTTATGTCAGTGTTCCAGGAAACAGAAACACCAGCACTTCTCCTAGAGAAAAAAACCTCCAGAAGTCAGTTGGCAGTTGGAAAACCAACTGACTCAGGCTACCCAGAATTCCAATAGGCACCCTTCCCCAGATTCTGTCTAGCCTTAAAAAAACATTACCCACTATCCTTTACCCTGTCCTTAGCTGCTAAGATCCCAATTACTCCAAATGATCCTCTTTAGCCCTATGGGTTAATTAATACTAATAAGTCCTTTAATCCAACAGTTCTTTCTTTGGAGGTGGATAGCATTCTTTTTTGTGTCTCAGAATTATCCTGGATTATTGTATTGCCAATAACAGCTAAATCTATCACATTTGATCATCCCACAATATTGCTATTATTGTGTACAATGTTCTCCTAATTCTGCTTATTTCACTCTGCATCAGTTCATGTAGGTCTTCCCAGCCCTTTCTGAAATTATCCTGTTCATCATGCCTAACAGCACAATAGTATTACATCACTATCCTATACCAAAATGTGCTCAGCCATTCTCCAATTGATGGGCAACCCCTTAATTTCCAATTCTTTTCCTCAGATTATACCAGTCTTTCATTCCTGGTATAAATCCAACCTGGTCCTAGTGAATAAACTTTGTGACATATTGCTGTTGTCTCTTTGCTAGTATTCTATTTAAGATTTTTGCATCAATATTCATTAAGGAAGTTTTTCTGTAATTTTCTTTCTCCATTTTTGGCCTCTCTGGCTTAAATATCAGCATGATATTCGTATCATAAAAAGAATTTGGTAGTATTATAAGTAAAGTTAAGTGGGTGTTTGCACAAGGCAAAGCCATGAGAAAGCAGAGTAAAGAATTCTAAAATTCTACTGGGGAGAGTCAGATGGCCTTGTGCTGGGGATGCATTCTCTCTTTACCTGAAGAGAGACTGGATACCTTCCTTTGCTGGCTGTGATATATCTGGACTTCTCCATCCTACCTACTTCCCTGTTACCTGATGGAAGCATCTATTGAGCTTCCTGAGTGATCCTGTATAACTGAGCCATTTGTCTGTGAGAATTTGGTTGGGGTCCTTTTGGATCCCAAACCCCTTTTTGGGTCCTGTCCTGCCTAGCTGCTTAACTACCTCCATTACCAACAAAAGGAGGGGGGGGCATGTTTTTTGGTTTAGTGTAGGATATTTATAATAGGGTCTGGGTCCCTAGATAGATAGGTGAGCTCGGTATAGCTGATTCCAAGAAGCCTCCTGGTGACAGGACATTTAGATCTTGTGGGTTTTAGTAGGAACTTTTACATTAAGTATCCAATTACCTTCTGACCTTTCTCTTGTTAAAATTAAAGCAACTTTTATATATCATCTTGGTGGGTGGGTGTGTCATCTCAGTGTCTGGCCCTGCCAGCCCTGTGCTTGGGTGACCTTCCCAGAACCCAGGTTACTGGCCTAAATCACATCCAATTCAATCCCCAAACCTCACCTATTATTTCAGTAGGAATCTTTCTTTGATTATTTTGCCAAATAGTTTGTATAGTATTGGGATTAATTGTTCTTTAGTATTTGATAGAATTCACTTGTGAATCCATCTGGCCCTGGTGATTTTTCTTAGGGAGTTCATTGCTAGCTTGTTCAATTTCTTTTTCTGAGAACATTTAAGTATTCTATTTCCTTTTTTGTTAATCTAGGCAATTTATATTTTTGGAAATTATTTTATTCATCTACTTCACCTAGATTATGAGATTTATTGTCATATAATTGGACAAAATAGCTCCTAATGATTGCTTTAATTTCCTCTTCTTTGGAAGAGAAATCATCCTTTTTATTTTTGATATGATAATTTGATTCTATTCTTTCCCTTTTAAAATCAAATTAACCAAGGCATTATCTATTTTATTTGTGTTTTTTTCATAGACCCGACTCTTAGGCTAATTCATTAGCTCAATAGTTCTTTTGCTTCCAATTTTATAAATTTCTCCTTTGATTTTTAGTATTTCCAATTTAGCTTTAGTTGTGGATTTTTTTATTCGTTCTTTTTCAAGTTTTTTTTAATTATATACATAAATTATTTATTCTACTTTTTCTCTTTTTATTGATACTCAGGAATATAAATTTTCCCCTAAGTACTGCTTTGGCTGTACCCCATAAGATTTTTAAAATATTTACTTATTTATTACTGATTACATACTATAACAAATTTCACCCAAGTTTCCCTAAGTAATATGATTGAACTTAACTTCCTGGCTCCCTGCCCTTCCCTCTCCTGATGCTGGCAGGCAATTCAATCTATATTCCATCAATTCTAATATGTTATATTCCCATTTTCATTCTCTTTAATGAAGTCAATGATTGTTTCTGTGATTTGTCCTTTGACGTACCTGTTTTGAAGAATGAGATTATTTAGTTTCTAATTAATTTAATTTGCCTTTCTATAAACCATTATTCATTATGAATTTTATTGCATTAAGATCTGAAAAAGTTACATTCAATATTTCTACTTTTCTGAATTTGGTTGTGAAGGTTTTATGCCCTAGTCAATTTTTGTGTATGTACAATATGCTCCTGGAAAAAAATAAGATTTATTCATTTTTATCCCCATTCAATTTTCGCCAGAGATCTACTAAATCTATCTTTTCTAAAATTTCATTCACTTCCTTTACTTCTATCTAATTTATTTTTTGGTTAGGTTTATCTAGTTCTGATAGGGCTAGGTTGAGGTCTCCCACAAGTATAGTTTTACCCAAAGAATCTTAGGGGGGTTACCTACACTACCTAAAATTGATTCACTAACTACCTATCTATGCTAATAAATCATCAGCCACCACCCTTGACTTCCTTGAATCAGCTTTTATCCTCCAACTTTCAGTAGTAAACTGCCAGTAGCAGCCCCTTGCCTCAGAGACAGACCTCCTCCTCTCTCAAGATCCAAAGGCAAAAAGCTTCAACAGCCAACTGGAAACAGAATCTTCAGCTCTGGCACACAGATTTCTGTCAGCTCTGCTCCACTAAGAAATCTTTATGCTCTCTTGCCTCTTAAATTGACAGGGGAATGCTTTAAAAAATCACTGTCTCTTTCCTTTCTTTATCCTGCTGATCCTTAAGACAGCAAGGTCAAAAATTGAGAAAGAAATTTACAGACCTACTTCCTTAATGAATATTGATGTAAAAATTAGTCTATATTAACTTTTATCAGGATGTAACTGCCTTCCTTATCTCTTTTAATCAAATCTATTTTTGTTTTAGCTTTGAGCTCATGATTGCTACCCCTAGTTTTTTTTTATAACCTTTCATTTTAACTATGTGAATCTTTTTGTTTCAATAGGGATTTTTTTAATAGTATATTATTGGATTCTACTTTCTAATCTACTTTCCTATAACTCTCTTCTGTCTTATGAGTTCAACCCATTCACATTCACTTATGATTATTGCATCGTAAACTCTTATAATTATTTCTCCATTTTTCTCATTCTCCTCATCTTCACAAATATAAAAGTCATGAGAATATTTGTGCCGAATAATTAAAGGCAATTTGCTTCTACTCTCCTTCCCCTCCACCCTTTCCCATCTCTGATCACCAGTTTTTACCCTTCTTTTACCCCCTACATTTACCCTAGAGACAGTTAAGTGGCACACTGGAAATATTCCTGGGTCTGGAATCAGGAAAACTTGAGTTCAAATCTGGCATGAGATGTTGACCTATATCTAGTTTTTGTCACACTTTTCCATTTTTACCAGCAGTTTTTGTCAAATATTAAGTCCTTAAGACTTCTGAAAGTTTGGATCTTTGGGTGGGAAATAAATATTTTTTAAAAATTTAGCTAACTAACCATTTTCAAAAATGAACATCTCATTACAGTATAAAATATCTACTTTCCTACTGGATAATGATGCCCGATGAATCGAGTGATAAGCATATTTAAAACACAATTAAATTGCACATCAGGTATGGGGTAGGGGTGTTGGGAGAGGGAAAGAACATGAAACCATGTAACCATGGAAAAATATTCTAAATTTAAAAAATAATTAAAAAAACATTTAAAATATATTGCATCATTTTCAATAACATTTATATGTAAGCTAAGCTTTGGAGGAAAAGAATGTCTTTAGATGTGATTTTCTCCTCTTCTACCATTGGCAACACTCAGAAGATTTTCTTAATGATGGACCAAAGTGACCAAGCAGTTCATTTGAAAATCCTTCATAAAGAAGAATAGTAAAATATGCAGAGATTAAGTTTAAATAAGAAAATAGCCTTTATACCATACTGCAAAGAGAGCCAATATAAAGTTTGTTTCTGCAGAATATTTGCAATGGTCCATGATAGTTTCAAGATGTTGTTTAAAGTAAATGCCCAGTCATCTTGGTTTTCAAATAGTCTGACATTTGTGCTCTAAGATTGCTAAATTTGTACCATTTTTGTGTTTATACAGCTGTGATTACATAGCCAATGACGTATGATTACAGGGAAAGAGAGAACAAAGGAACTGGTCTGATGCAATATATGGAACACAAATGAGAGTAAGTGATCATCTCTTAGGAACTGGTTTACACTTCAATGTCTGACCTTTGGAATAGTCTGAAACAACTGGATGACAAGCTAAGAAATTTTAAGAAAATGTTGTACTTGGAAGCACGCAGAGTTTGATATAATTGCTGTGCAAACACCAAAATCATTGTATACCTTAGCATGACAGTTTTGACTACTGTTATATTCAAATCCTGAGAAATGTTGGATGTCACCTTGATTGACAAGTGAGGCAGTTGGAGAATTTGGAATGTTCCCAGATGCCATGAGCCAGGGGCAGTCAGTTGGCCTGGGAGTATAAATACCCCTAACAGCCACCTGGAGGGGGTCTCTGATTTGGACTTTTGTCCCTTAGATCTTTAGGTCTCTGAATCTTCCTAGCTCTTTTGGCCTCTGGGTCCCTGGGTGGTGAAAGGAGGCTGGGAGGTCTGAAGAAGAAGAGGGTTGGTAGGATCTGAATATTTCCTGAAGGCTATGAGAGCTAGTATATCACCTAACATTGATAATAAGAAAGCTGAGAGAAAATCACCAACACAGCTGCATCAAGGGCAGTCACTCTCTGGTTGGGCATTGGCCAGGCTGACCAAGAGGGGTTGTGAAGAACAAAAGCTCCAAATTCTACTAAGTCAGTAGCCTCCAGCCCTGAGTGATTATAGATTATAGATGCTAGATCGACAGGGTCTCCAATCCCCAATCCTTATCCTAATTATCCTTTCCCTGATTTAGATCATAGATAAAGAGTGTTTAATAAGTACCTTCCTGAGTAGTCTTTAAATCATGACCCTTGGGGAGGGAGCAAATGCAATCAGATAACAAACATGATCCAAGGCTAATCAGAGCCCAATATTAATAAATGATCCAACCCCAGGTTGGACCTGAAAAGGTTACCCATCCACCTAACCTTTCAGTTCCTTCCCTGGGCAACAGTTATTGAAAGGGGAAATTATAACAACTAGAAAGGGTGATTGGGTCAGTGTTCCCCCATCACCAGCACCTAGGGAGAATACAGAGATACATCCACCTCACTGGTATCCATACCTCCCTAGGACCATAGGACTCTCTCTTTCTTTAAAACACTACTAACATGCATATGCTTGTTGTTATCCAAGAAAAGAACATTTACAATATAATTGGGCGATAATTTACTGCTTAAGGTGCCATTATAGAATTTTAAAAATCACAAATCCCTTGGATGAACATTACAAGCCCGTAAGGGATTGTGAACCATTAACTGAGAACTAATGAATTAGAAAAAGAGAATGAACAAGTCTCTTGATTACTTCATTAAATGGAAGCATCTCTTGAATTTACCTTTGATCAGCAGAGAAGGACTATCATTAAAGTTGGAGTACACAACCTTTTTTGTGTCATGGATCCCTCTGGCTGACCCCTTCTGAGAATAGCCTTTTTAAATACATAAAATGAAATACATAGAATCACAAAAAAAACCTCATTATATCAAAATAGTTACCAAAATGCACTTTAAAAATGTATGTATCCTAAATTAAGAACTTTTAATTTATGGGAATTAAGAAGGATTAATAAAATTCATTTCCAGGAGGCTTGTACCTAAAATTCAGAGTACAGAATTTTCTTGCACAGTTAAATGTCTCTGAAAATGACGCATATTCCAATGCCTAATAGAAACTGTCTTGGGTCAGGATTTTTTTTTCTTTTGTCATTTTTTAAATTGAATTTTTTTCAATTATATGTAGAAACAATTTTTTATTCAGATATTTTATTTTACCAATTACATATGACAACTTTCAACATACATTTCCAAAATTAGAAAATCCAAATTGTCTCCTTCCCTTCCTTTCCTCCCTCCTCTCAGATATAGTAAGCAATTTGATTTGGGTTCTTAAACATGTATTATCAAAAACAAAGCATACTTCCATACTGACTACTGTTGTAAGAGAATATTCATAAAACCCAAACCCCAAAATAAAACCATAAATAAACTAAGGCAGAAGACAGTATACTTTGATTTGCATCCAACTCCAACAATTCTTTTACTGGAGGTAGATAGCATTCTTTGTCATAAGTCCTGTAGTTGTCCTTCACAGTTGATCATCATACAATATTGCTATTATTTTGTATAGTGTTCTCCCGGTTCTGCTTATTTCACTCTGAATCAGTTCATGTAGGCCTTTCCAGCTCTTTCTGAAAAAGTCCTGCTCACCATTTCTTACAGTACAATAGTATTCCATCACCAACATATACCACAATTTCTTCAACTATTTCCCATTTGATGGACATCCCCTCAATTTCCAGTTCTTTGCCACCACAAAAAGAGATGCTACAAATATTTTTGCAAATAGCTCCTTTCCTCTCTTGTATTATATCCTTGGGATACAGTCCTAAGCAAGTGGTATCACAGGATCAAAGGGTATAAAGTTTTGTAGCCCTTTAGGCACAGTGCCAAATTGTCCTTCTGACCATTTCTCTGAGGTACCTTACAGTCATAACAGATTCCTTAGAATGGCACACTATGGTCTAAGTTATAATTTACCCTATTACAATCACTGATAATTTTAGAGGATCTATTCTTATTGCTACTATTATTTCTCAAGCTGCTTCTTTTCCTATTTCCTTGGTTCTTATTTCTACAGGCCATAGCCACATGAACTTTCTCCCCCCCAAAAAAACTCCAAACAAGTCATTGGTTGCCTCTTGTGTTCCTTTAAAAGTGTTATGACTTCTGTCTGTCTTCTAGATCTTTCTTTTATTATTCCTTTAATTCAACTATTTCTCTCCTTAATTTCTCCTCTGATTTCAGCTTTTTCCTTCTTTAATCTCTCCACTAATTCAACTTCCTGTCTGTCTTCCTTTTCAAGGTCATCAAAGACATACATTGCTACCCTCTTTAATGTATCAATATCCATAATGGACCACTCGGGTCAATTTGTCATAAAATATTACTTTACAACTCTAGAGCCGTTATTTACAAAATGTATTCTAATGTGCCAAACATCTTTTCCCCTAAAAAGATCTAGATCAAGATATTTGTATCCTAGTTCACCAACTCTATCCATGAACTGAGATGGTTTCTCATTTATACCTTGTTTCAAGTGTTCAAATATAGTACAATTACTAGACCTGTCAGAACAAGCTCTCATTCCTTTTAGTAATGCATTCTCGCCTGACATAGATGTATATGTATCTTTAGCTGAATTCAGCTCCCAATTTAGGTTTTCAATTGGCTAATGAATTGCACCCTTTCCCTGAGCCTGGTTGATAAGAGAAAGGACTTTGCTCCTTTCTCTTTCCAATAGCAGGGCAGGGAGCAAGTCATTAATGTCTACCCAAGGATGGGGGTGAAGAGCTAGTTATATTGGTCCATTGAAAGCTAACAAGGGGGGAGTGTAGATACACACCACCCTATCATCAATATTCACCCTCATACAGATTGTAAATTCTGTGCTTTCAAACTTTTTGGGTACTACTATGGGTTCATCCTCAAAAGAAGGGGTATTTTGCTTGAGCTTTCAGTATCTTGTGGAGAAAAAGATGTATGATGTTTAATTAATATCTACTAAATTCCCTCATTTATCATAAGTAGTAACATTCCTTAGAGGGAACAGGACTGTATTTGAGTTGTTTATGATTACAGGAGTCCAACTTATTGTTTGGGTAGGTGTTGAGTGGATGGGGAAAGAGGGAGGAGAGATTGGATTGGGAGGGAGAGGATGATCAAGAGTTGCAGAGGAAGGTCTAAGGGGGATTGAGCAAGTGTAGGGGTAGAATGGAGAGGTAGGTGCTAGGTAGGCTGGGAGGGGTTGATTATAGTGAGGGCAAAGGAAGGCTGATTGAGGGTGGGAAAGAGAAGAGGAGAGTGGGTGGGATGGGAGGGATTTGTGTGGGAAAGGAGGATCAGGAGAAGGAGAGCAGGGAAGAGAGGAGGGGAGAGTGGAGAGAAGGGAAGTTGTGGAGATTGGGTAGCAGGGAGGGAGAAATTGGGTAAGATAAGAGAGAAAATGGGCAGGGCAAAGCAGAGACTGGGTGCAGGTAGAGCAGGAGTCATATGGCAAGGTAGGGTAGAGAGGTGGATTTGGAAGAAAGGAATTGGAAGGTGTGAGAGGTGAGCACAGTCTTATGAGGGAGGAGCCAAAGAAGTCAAGTCCTGTTCTGGATCAAGAGAAGGGGGAGGAGGCTCTTCATATGCAAGGTGGGAAGATGACAGGGTGTCTTTCTGGCTAGATTTAACTAATAGTTTAGGAGAAGGAATTGAAGGAGTCAAGTCAGAATGGTCTGGATCTAAAGAAGGAATAACCTCCTGGCTAGAGGACAATGAAGGCAGTTTTTCAGGGTTTTCAAAGCCTACTAAGTTATTTTCAAGGTTAGTAGCTTTGGTTGAATTGTCAAGAAGGTGTGCCCAAAGGAGCCAATAGGAGAATTCTTTAGAATTTTTATGTCCAATGGTCAGTTTTAGTTCTTTCAAAACTTTAACGTCAAAAGAACCAAATCTTTGCCAGCTAAAGGATTTTACTGCCCATGCTTTACACAATCTCATTGCTTCCTTCTTTGACATATCATCTTCTTTTGGAAAACTGGGATCATTCCAAGAACTCAATAGTCTTAAGGTAAAAACTGGGGTTAACATATTTATCTGTGTTCAGAAAGGTGAGTTGGAGACAGGAATGGACAAAAGTCTGGGACCAAACAAGTTAGGGAAACTGGGTTTGGCAGTTTGGGGAATAGCAGTTGACAAGAGTCACTGTTGGGTCTTAACTGTCTCACTCATCCACCCAGTCAGGGAGTCTGTGAAACTAGCAAGTGAGTAGACTTGCTATAGGTTTTATAAACAGGGTTTAATCCAATGAATTATAGTCTGAAAGAAAGGAAAAGGGGGGTTCTATTCTACCCATCTATGGAGAATCCTCAGGGTCATGGAATGAACTTATCTACACTTAATTAAAAACTATAGCAGGGCAGGGCCCAATGGAGATCCCGAATGAAAGTGTGATCCTCACTGCTGAGTCCTGTCAACATCCAATGATGATACAGCTTTCCCAGGTTTTCAGCCAGTACTCCTTCAGTTGGGTAAGTCAGGGAGCTAAACCAACCTGAGCTGACCAGCAACTCAGGTTAGGTTTTATACTCTCAACCTAATCTCCCACAGGCAAATGATTTTCCTCCTTTTGGATATCAGGATATGAGGATACAAACTCCACTTCCACTGAGGTCTCCCAGGGGGTCAGTTACAAGTTGTCCCCAGCCACCATGGAGTCCATCTCAGAGAGAGAAACACAACTTCCTGCTTCCCCATTCCATTTAGAATTCTCTAGCCCTGCTTGCTAAGCCTCACAGCTAACTAATCTTAAGCATTTTAATTTATCTTACAAAAGTTCCCCCCTTTGCACAAAGCCATAATTAACAATATTTTGGTATTTGTGCACTACAGACTAAACTAAAATTCTAACCAAAATAACAAACAACCTACACTAACTCTACTCTTATCTAACACTATCCTACTCTACCCTACACTAGGGATTTTAACAAGGAAAGGTAAAGGGATAAATACTTTGAACAGTTACATAGTTCAAAGCACAAAGCAACAAGTAATAATGCAAATTTTCAACAAAATTAATAAAATCAACAGCAAATATGAAATATCAACCCAAAAGTAAAAACAAATATCAAACACAACTCCTATTCTAATACAGAAATATTCTACTAGCTAATAATTGTAAATGATTTTGGAAAATACATTTTATCACAACATTGCATAAGTTTTTACATCAAAATTACCAAAAAAAACATTAAACTCACTTATGCAAATTACATTTAAATGTTTGCAACTCAATTATATCAAATTATTCACAGAATTTACATTTACACTGTTATATTGAATCTCTGGGAGCTTGAAGTTCACTTTTGATTGACAGATAAGTCAGTTGGATAGAATGTTCCCAGAGAGGCATGCGGAACTCAGGAGGAGGCAGTTGAGAACCCTGGCAGAGGTTCTGGGGTCTTTTACCTGTCCCTGAGGCTAGAGATCAGTGTGGATCCTGGTCTTTGGAGATAGAGACTTGCAAACACTGCCCTGCAAGCTACTCCTGTGTTTCCTATACCGTTATCAATCTGTACTTGACCACCATCTCTGTGTCTACTGCCCCTAGATATTAGGAGTTTCATCACCTTAGCTATCTAGGCTTCCCAGGGCCCAGGAAGGATCCAGGAGAAGAGGAAGAGGGTGGAAAGGGTGGATATATCTCAACTGATAAGGCTTAAGATCTATAGAAGAAGAAGCTGAAGATTTCACAGCAGTTTGCCTACTCTGGTTTAGCCCTGGCCAGGCTGTACCAGAGAGAAGCTATCATCTTGATTCCTTCATTTGCCTGCAGTTAGAGAATCATTAGTATCAATTTAAAGTAGGGTCTCCTAATACCTCAATCCTTTACCATTATCCTTCTTACCCAATATATTTAAAGTTTAAAGTACCTTCCTGAATTGGTTTCCAAAGTTTATTTGGGAAGGGAGCCAACGCAGTCAGATTACCAATGTTATCCCAGCTGAAGAGCCCAATTTAATACTATCAATTAACCCCAGGTGGGTCCTGAAGGGATAAATCACTTTGACCTAAAGGATCCTGCCTGGTTATAAAGGAGAAGTACCATCTTATCATCTCTCTATATACATCATCTTCATATACATCAAATAGAGTTAGTGACCTCCTTTAATATAACAACACATATATACATACGACACACATATGACACATACACAACATATATGTACATGATATACATATATGTACACATAGTATATACATATCACATATACATATGTACACCCTTTACATATGTATAATATTTACACTGTAATATAATTTACTATATACAGAAACTATTCACACTTATTTATTACACTTATTTCTGTCTCAATATTTTGTGATATGTGTTCTGTAGTATGTTATATGTTCTTCATGTAATGCAATTTTGTTATATTTGTTGTGTTTGCACTTTAATGTACATTAGTACCTTATCTTATCCTCCAACCTAATCTAATACTATTGCAGCTTCACTAAACTATTCTAAACTATCCCTATGGTATTAGTATATTAGTCTAGCCTTTTTTTTTTTTTTTTAATCCTGGGACTCCATTCTAGGAGCATAGGGCCACAACCAGTAGGCAATGGGTCACACAGTCGCTCAGGGTCACCCAGCTGGAAAGTGTTTGAGCCCGGATTTGAACCTAGGACCTTTTGTCTCTAGGCCAGGCTCTCAATCCACTGAGCTAGCCCAGCTGCCCCTATTTTAGGTTGCAGTTTCTTTAGCAGATGTAGTTTTTACAGGGTGGGGTTGCTAGCCCCACACCCAACCCTCCTCCTTTTTCATCCAGGCTAGGGACCATCCTTGGCCCAGGAGTGGTAAGGGTGGGCAATAGGGGTCAAGTGACTTGCCCAAGGTCACACAGCTGGAAGTGTCCGAGACCGGACTTGAACCTAGAACCTCCAGTCTCTAGGCCTGGCTCTCAATCCACTGAGCCACCCAGCATTAGTCTAGCTAACTCTATCTAAATAACTAGCTAATTTTTGTTAGTAACTAGCTAATTTTTGTTAGTAACTAACTATTCTTTGTTAGTAGTTATTTATCCTATAGCTAATTCTAATTTGTTAGTAATTATACATTGTTTCATTCCATGAGGAATACAATGTATCCTAATGTGTTTGTGTTGTTTGTATCTGATTTGTTATGTTGTCACTTTGCTATATTGTGTTACAACATGTTACTCTTGGATGTATGATACTGTGTCATTTGAAATTGTTGTAAGCCCTGGGAGACTACAACTCCCAGGACTCTCTCTGCTATAACTTCCCCTGAGAACTCCCACTTCCTTTGTGAGAGGTGTCAGGGAAAGTATAAAAGAGAAAGTTTGGCACCTTTTCTCTCTCTATGCTGGAAGCTCTGCTCTCTACCCTGAGACACTGATCTCTCTCTTGGCACCTTTTTCCCTTTCTTCCTACCTCCTAGTTTTCCCTAGACCTTCCCTTTCCTAATATAAATAAAACCTAGCTATTCAAAACCCTAAAGTTGCTCTCTGATCATTTATTGGAGCCCCTGAAGGGCTCTGGTTAATTTCCCCCTGCGGGGGCTGTGATAGTTACCTTCCTTTCCCTTCCTCTACCTTCCTCTCTCCTTTCTTCCATCCATCCTATCCTCCTACCTTCCTCCCTTCACTTTCACCCCCTAACAATACCTATCAAAACTCCAGATCTCCTTCAGATCTCCTTTCTTCTTATGATGTTCCATTCCTCAAGAAAACCTTCTCTTCTCTCCTTTTTCTCCGCTTCTCTTTTTCTTCATTGAAATTCTTGATAGTTTTATGGGCAATGTTGGATGCATATGAGTATGTAGTGATACTATTTACATTACCCAAAATACTTTCAAACCACTTAATCCAAATTATCCATGATTAATCCTCTTCTTTAAGAAAATCCTTGAAAATAAAGTTTTTATCAGTTCAATTCATAAGTTCATCAGTCTTAATACAAAGTCCATAAATCCTGAATCCTGAATCCTCTTCATCCATGTCCTCTTCCATCTGAATGTCCACTTCTGCTGGAATGGTCCTCTCCTTACTGAACTTTCTAACTGTAGACTCTAATTGACTGAATATCTCAAATTACTGAATATCTCTTCATTATTAATAATTTCTATATTTTCAGTGCCTATACCAGGTGCTAATAATTTAATATGAGAATAATGATACCACCATTCTCTACCTAAAACTTTCACAAAAGATGGTGAAACTAATACAACTGTATAAGGACCTACCCAATTTTGTTATGTTGCCCATGTTTTGGCAAAATATTTCAGATAGACTATATCACCTGTATGAAGAGAATAATCTAATGGACCAGATTGAATTAATACTCCCATGTCTTGTAATTCTCTCAGCCTCTGCTGTAAAACACTCAAATATGAAGTAATTTGGCAATCACCTCCTAAGAGTGGTGCATAAACAGCCTTACAAGTTTTTGCTTTTAGTGGAGCATAGCCAAAGAGCATCTCATACGATGATATATGTAGATCTGCTCTTGGTCTCATACGTAGGTAAAACAAAGCTATGGGAAGAATCTCTGGCCATTTGAGATGAGTTTCAGCACAGAATTTCCCAACCATAGTCTTGAGTTCCCTATTCATACACTCCACCTGATCTGAACTCTGTGAGTGATAAGGAACATGATATTTAGGTGTTATTCGTAGATTCTCATAGACTCTTCTAAGGATATCCTGAATAAAATGAGATCCCTTATCGAAAACTATCATTGAGAGTACACCAAATCTAGGCAAAATTTCCTTGAGTAACACTTTCACCACAAAACTAGCTGTGTTAGTATTTGATGGAAAAGCTTTAGTCCTCTTAGTCTATCAACTATCACAAGACAATACTTGTATCTTCCAGCTTTAGGCATACAGATATGATCAATCTGTAAATTCTCAAATGGACATTATGCTAAAGGCCTACCACCCAAACCTTTCTTTATGAATTCACTTTCCTTGGACTTTTGGCAGACTGAACAACTATTAAAGATCTTATTTGCAGTAGTACTTATTCCAGGAGCAACCCATTGTCTCTTGATAGAATCTACAACAGCTTGTGCACCAAAATGACCTTCTCTATTGTTATGAGTAAGATTAGATTGGCTAGTTATTAGGTATTGATTATATATTGATTAGGAAGTACCTAGCAGGAAGGAGCTGGAGCTGGGAATTCCAGGTTGGAATGAAGGAGGAGGAAGTCTATCTGTGTTCTGTGTGTGTGGACTCCATTAGTGGTAGGCAAAAACTGTTGCCAGCCTGGGAGACCTCAGAGCAAAGGACACCTTGCATCCTGTTTTCCCCTGGGATCCTGTGTGGTGTGGCATTTAAGGAAAGAACAAGAGAAGAGGACAGTGCTTCAAGCAAACCCCTTACAACTTGGTTCCTGAGACAACTGTAGCTCCTGGGGATTTTAGCATTTGGGGATGCTAAAAAATATCATCTACAAAATACACCAATTTTCTCTCTTTAAACTTAATCATTTTTAGATCTTGATTTAGAATTTGATAGAACTGGCTAGGTGAGTCTATAAATCCCTGTGGAAGACGAGTCCACATTCACTGAGTTTTCTCCCAAGTGAAAGCAAAGATCTTTTGAGAATCCTTGTGAATTGGTATTGAGAAAAACGCAGAACATAAATCTACCACAGTGAAATATCTAGTTTGACTTGGAATGGAAGAAATTATAGCAGCTGGACTTGGAACAACTGGATGAGTTTTGATGACATAATCATTTACCTCTCTTAGATCTTGATTAAATCAATAAACAGGTCAGTCATTTTTCCTAATTTTGGCTTCTTTTTAGGCAAAATTTGTGTATTGTACTCAGAAAAGCATGGTATTATTATCCCTTGTTGGATTAGGGACTCGATAATTGGTCATATACCATCTATTGCCCCCTTAGTCAAGGGATATTGAGGCACACAAGGAACTGGTCCTTCCTTTGTCCTCACCCTGACTGGAGTAACTGATTTCAACAACCCAACATCTATCGATGATCTTTACCACAAATCCTTAGGTATATCCTCAGGTATTGGATAGATAGTACCTAAGTCATCCTCTCTACTGTTGGAATCTAAGAAAAGCAATGGAAAGGCCTTCAAAGATTCCTCTGGGAGATGTAAAGAAATATCACCAGATTCAGCACATTGGATAGTAGCCCGTAATTTACACAGCAAATCACTTCCTAAAAGATTCATTGGACATTCTGGAACACACAAAAATGCTTGTTCCACGGAAAGGGGTCCTAAATTGGTTGCAATTTAGCTACTTTCTGAGTTATGCCTATAGCACCAACTACATCCATTGTACCAACAACTCTACAAGTCTCAGGAAAACTTTATAAAACTGATTTATTCGCTCCAATATCAATGAGAAGATCATAAATCTGGTCTCCAATAGTTAGAGACAGGTAGGGTTCTGTGCTATTGGGAAGTTGGACAGTTTCCCACACAGGAGCTAAAACAGTAACATCAGAACAAAGCTCAGCTATTTCCTATCCATCCAAGTTAACATCGTCTTGAATTACAGACTTTTCCTAGGATTTTGTACCTTTAGGTATCATTATTCTTATTTACAATCACATTATCTTTAATTAAATCACAATTTCCATTATTCTTCTTAATTACACAATTACTAGAACTTCCAATGCCTTTTACAAGACTATTTTTCTTTTTCTCACAAGTATTTACAACACTAATCAAATTATTATTAACACCATATAAACCAGGATCAATTTTAGTGAAATTATCACAAACACTCGTTAAATTACTACTATCAGTGGGTAAATTACCATTAACATTGGTTAAATTATAATTTACACCATTACCAGTATTTCATTCAGATAATTTAACATTAGTACCATTCAAATTATCATTAATTCTCTTCAATTTATCATTCACATTTATTAAACTATCATTGATTCCATTTAAATTAACATTAACACTGATCAACTCATCACCATTATTAATTAAATTCTTATTATCACCAATTAAATCATAATTAACACAAAGTGCACCATTTCCATTATCCACAATTACATTATCATTATCAATATCTTTAACACATACAATTTCATCAATATTCACTTTACTCCCATTACCTTGAGTAATTACTTCTGAATTTCAGGCACACCTTCATAATGAAGCTGACCCTCCATTTAGATTACCATGATTAACATTCTGGACAATGTGGCTGCACTTAGGTAATTTTCCAGCCTTTATATAATCATGCATTGTTGCCATATTACGAGCCTACCCTGGCAGTAAGCATTTTGGCATTGGAACACGTTTTGCTGGCTATTTCCATTATTAAATCCATTATTCCAATTATTTCCCCTATATCCAATTATTATTAAACCAGTTAAATTCATTATTATCATTGTACCTCTGCCCATAATATCTTCTTCTAAACCTGCATTCTCTGGAAAAATGTACAACTTGGCCACACACATAACATGATTGTGGTCTTTGATATCTTGTGTTTACATTAGCATTATTTTTATAGTTATAAGAACTATTTTTCTTTTCAGATGCCCTCAATGTTTCCACTGCTTTCATCTCACTGTTTTCCTTCTCATTTGCCCTTCTATTTGTCTCTCTAAGTTGTTTCCTGAGGCTCTTAATCACTGCATCCTTTTCATCATTCTCTTTGTCCTTCTCCTGAGCAAAAACATAGGTAGCCTTTTATTTTAGTTCATCCAGGCTAAGAAGTTCCCATTCTGAATAATTCTCATTGAAAAACTTCCTTACCTGGGGAACAGCAGTTTTCACAAATAAACGCTTAACATGCTCAATGGTGGTACCTTCCAGGACATTTAGGCCCAAGTAAATTTAAGCAGCTTCGATAATGCAATCTAAAAACATAGCTGGTGTCTCCTGATTGGTCTACCTTACTTTCTTAAACTTTGACCAAACCTGATTGCTGCTCCTGACTTGGGGGTTCACCTGAGGGGCCACTGTGGCAAAAGCCATTGTGGTTTCTACTGAGGAGTTAGCCTGTCTGGTAGGATTAGACCTTATCAGCATGAATATAACAATTATTTAGTAATATAGAGATTAGAAATAATTACTATTAGCTTAGAGAACAAGTTTAGCTAAGGATCTGCCACTCCCTCTTGGGGTGGGAGGGGCAGCTTCAATCTGACAGGTCAGGGCTTTCCATTACTTATCCAAATCCTAAATACTCCCTCTTGCCTTCCCCTTTCCTTCCATTACCAATATAAGCTTTGTCTTCAATATCTGTGCCTGGGAATTATTTGAGGATACTCATTGCTCTCTGTTGCCATTAAGCTTGATTCTTATCAGTTGCCAACTGAAGAAGACAAATCCCGTCTCAGTCCTCAACATTAGGATAACTAGCTACTACTCAATCCTCAATCAGACCTGTGGGTAATATTAGTTAAAGAAAGGGAACATCATTAAAGATTAGCCTCTGCTGGATCTTGGCTTGAAGAACTCCAGCCCTGTCTCCATTTCCAACTGAAACCAACTGCTTGGGGGAGGGGTTTGAGAGCAAGGAGTGCCTAACCCCCTCCCTACACACTTAAGCCTGTCAGTGGGGGAGGAGAGTGTCCTGGAGACTTCTAGCCTTGGCCTATCTGCTTCCCCAATATTTCTGTTATTACCAACATAACATTAGGGAAGGCTATTTCATGATGTTGATTGATGATATCAGTAAACCCTCTCAGCTCTGTTAACAATGATGGTGATTGCTCTCTAGGTCCCTCAGTAGAATAACAGGATACAGGTTTCAGGCCTGCCCTTCACCCTTCACCTCACACCTTCCCAAGTCCCTGCTCCAATCTGAGCCTGCTTGTCTTGTCATTTGGGGTATTTATAGGCTGGGGCCAATTGCTTTTTGTCCTTGGCTCATGGCACCTGGGGACATTCCAAGGTTCCCAACTGTTGGTCCTGTCATTCAAAGTGATATCCATCTTGTCCTAGATAATAATTTCAACAATAATGCTGTTTTGTTTTCTGAAAACTTCAACCTGGAAATTTTCCTGTTGATTATGTTCATCAATAGATCTCTACACTATGCTAAACTACACTTATGTATTCCTATCCCTCTATCTACCCTTCCCAAAATAATAAGTCCTATATAATCTATTGTCCTGATCTATCTATGCTTATCTATGCTAAGGACAAAGGATGGGAAAGATTTTTTTCTAAGAAAGTGTGGAGTTTGAATACAATGGCTTGCAGAGTTTACACTGAACATGGATATATAACATATAATAAACTGTCGCAAATATAACAATGTCTATCTATGTAGCTTGTTCTTACTTATTCTAATCAATTGCATTCCTGCAACAAACCATCTTATTGCTTTGTAATACTAAATTTTTAAATGCACATTTCTAACACACATTTCTAACATTTTTAAACTTCTAATCCCTAATCAATTATTAGGAAGATTAGAGTATAAGTTCTTAATCTATATTAGTGTATTAGTTAATTAGTGACATTTCTAACTAACCTACACTATCCAATGTCTGCCCAACATTTCTTATTGGTTATTCTATTTAAACATTCATAACTATTTTACACTGTCTCTTTGCTAACTAAAATTGAACTTCCCTTTCTATGCTCTCCCTCTGGTTAGTAAGCTAATCATTTTTTATGTGCTAGTACCAAATTAATACATATGTACAAAGTTTTCTATGTGATGTTCCAATGAAAGAGTGTGAGTACTGTTTGGCCTATCAAGGAATCTGAATTCTCTTGTTTAATATGGCCAATGTACTTTGTACTCAAACTTATTTACACCTATTTACACTATGTACATGTGATGTGACTTTATTGTGTCTATGTGTTGAAACTATGACTTAGCATGTTCTACTTGGTTCACACTCACCTTCTTCCTTCAGAATCGTTCTGTCCATCAGCTAGTGTTCAGATGCATGCATTCTAGTGTGTGCATGTGCTAATTTCTCTTTGATTTGTGTCTGAATGTGTAAACTTCACACCATTCAAACCTAATCTTATTCAACTGATCTTGTTTCCTCTGTGATTCTTCCAATGAAGTTGTCCAAGTCAAATAGATGTTTCAACAGTTCAGATCTTTGTGTAGTCTTTGTGACATGTCTCTTGTGTTGTCCTTGCACCATTCCTGATGTCCTGATGTCCTGGTGTCTCTGGAATCTCATCTCACCTTCATCTTTGCTGGATATCTGTCTTGTCTGACATTGATTTCCTTGTAGAGTTGCCCTGGATCATGAACCAGCGTGTGATTGTGTAGTATTGTGTGATGAAATTTTGTGTTGCCACAAAATTTTCTTCTTATGAAATTTTTGCGTTTTTGCATTTGTCATTGACGTTGTTGGCTTAGTGTTTATTCTTCACTGCCACTCCTGAGGTCTTGTGTAGAACGGCTTTCAGATTGTTGTTCTTCATGTATGATTGAGGCATTTGTGCAAACTAAGTCAGTGCTTTGAGTGTCTTGCTCCCTTTGTTGGTCTATGTCTTGCCTGTCTGTGTGATATTGTGTTTCATCTATATTTGTATCTGTGATTAGGTCTTTTCATGTTTGAGGCTCTGTCTCTAAGTCTGATTCATTTTGTTGAGGCTTTTTGGATGTACTTTCTTGTTGAATTTGTTGTTGAGGTCTTTCTTTGGAGGACTTTATGTGCATGTAATGATACCATGCTTCTTTACCTTTGATTTTTACAGCTGTATGTGTCACTAATACTAATTCATATGGACCGTACCATTTTGTTTCTAATACTGATCCAGGTTTAAAATCATGTAAGCAAAAATCTAATGGAATTCTTTGTTGGATCTAGGCTAAGCATTGATGTTCATCTAGACTTTCTTTTAGTAGAGTGATGTATTCATAGATCTTGCACTCTATGCCAAGGTGTGATAGATAATTGGTGTCTTGTGGAGCTTTTCCATGCCATGGTAGTTGCCCATATAGTAACTCAAATGGAGATGAATGAGTAGAACTATTTGGTTGGCCAAGTAGATGAAAAAGTGCCATGGGGAAGACATCTGGCCATTTCAAATGGTTCTCTGCACATAGATTTCATAACACAGTTTTGAGACATTTATTCATCCTTTTCACGTGTCCTGAGGACTGTGGTCTATATATGGAACATAGGTGTCTCTTGATTCCTAATACATGGTAGACTTGATTAAGAATGGAATTGACAAAGTGACTACCAGAGTCAGACAAAATTATTGCAGGAATGGAGAATCTGGGTATTATTTCTCTAAGTAGGATCTTAGCTACAAATGCTGCATTATTTCACATGGCTGGGAATGCTTCTGGTCATTTAGTTCGTTTATCCACTATCACTACGATGTATTTGAGTCCTTGGCATTTTGGCATTGTGACAAAGTCTATCTGCAAGCATTCAAAGGGAGTTATGCTAGTGGTTTCCCTCCCAAAGCCTTTGCTTTAGTGATGGCTTGGTTGTATTCCATACAGACTTTGCAATTGTAACACACTATCTTGGCATCTGTTGTAATGCCAATTGTGATCCAACTTTTTATAATTGTATCAACCATTGCAAGAATTCCATAATGACCCTTTCTGTGAATAGCTGTGCACAATGTGTGGTGTAGTAATTTCAGCAGAAATGGTTTTCTCGAGATAGACATCCACACTCCATTTACTAGATTTGCTCCAAGATTTTCTTGCCAATATTTCACTTCTTCTTTAGAGTAAGCTTCTTGTAATTGATCTCTATCTACTAAAGACAAGTGTAATATTTGCTTAGTTCCAAATCTAGCTGCAAACTTCCTGCTGATACCCACCTGGTAATTGCCTAACTGTACTGGCCCCATAATTCTTTGATGTGCTTGACAGTGCATCACAGAAAGTTGGGATGGTAATTGTGTAGCTTGAATTAATTCATTGATCAGTTTCCCATAGGCGATTGCTTTCCTGTTTGAATTTACAAATCCTCTATTTCTCCAGATTTCACCTGATGCATGCACTACTCTGAAAGCGTAATGCGAATTTGTGTAGATGTTAGCAGATTTGCCTTTTGCTGTCTCGAGATCTTGTGTTACTGCTATAATTTCTGCCCCTTGAGCTGAGATGTTTGGCTCAAGTGCTGTGAACCATAGAGTTTTGTCTTGAGTGGTAACTGAGGCTCCTATAAATTGTTTCCCATCAACCTTGTAACTTGAACCATCACAGAACAATGTGAGTTCAGCTTGGACCAGGGGTGTGTCTGATAAGTCCTCTCTGTTCTTCTGCATGATCTCTAAGGTTTCACTGC
This sequence comes from Gracilinanus agilis, assembly GCF_016433145.1. Classification (NCBI taxonomy): domain Eukaryota; kingdom Metazoa; phylum Chordata; class Mammalia; order Didelphimorphia; family Didelphidae; genus Gracilinanus; species Gracilinanus agilis. The sequence continues at coordinate 49,698,819 of NC_058131.1, forward strand.
AACTGTGAAGACTATCCTCTTCTAATGGTCACACAGAGATAAAACTTGCTGGGTTGATGTTCTTGCACTGATGGAAGGTTGTGTTCTCATTTGTTAGTAGGATTTCTTGGTACTGGGAGAGATATTGTGATGTAAAAGCTTGGAGACTTGCATTCTGCAGTGTGGTTTCGAGTTGGTGCTCAGAATACAATTTCAGATCCCCTCCCAGAAGGAGCTTTGAACTTTTCCTAACCATTAGAGCTGCAGTGGCAATGATTTTCAAGCAGGAAGCCATTCCTTGGATAACATGATCAAGGGTAGAGTTGTAATAAGCTATGGGTCTAAGGTTGTTACCTAAATATTGCATGAGGACTGCACAGGCTATTCCTTTGTCTTCATGTATAAATAAAAGGAATGGCTTATTATGATCAGGAATGCCTAAGGCTGGCAATGGCAGCATGGCTGCTTTAACTTCTGTTTGGCATGTGTGTGTTCTCTATTGAGTATGAGTGGTTCTTTGACATCTTTTCTCAGAGGGCAGGGAAGCTCCAACACCCCTCCCCCAAAGACAACAATGAAAGTAGCCAAATTCACTTCTTTAGCTTTTAGCACCAGCTGGGGAAAATCTGGCCTCAGGTCCCACTAACCTAATTAATCAACAATACAGAGAAGAAGTCCTTTTAGGACTGAATAGCCCAAACACACACATAAAAAAATGATCATAGGACCAAGATTATAGTAGATTACAGGGGAGAAAGAAGGAAAAATATAAGTAAACAACAGAAAAAGAAAATAGAAACCACAATAGACAGCTTCTATCCAGAAATTGAACAAAAAGCAAACGGATCAGAAGAAGATAAAGGAAGACCAAGAAAAAACATAGAAACTTCAGTGAAATGGACACAGGCTTTGGAAGAACTAAAATTCAATTAACTCGAGAATTGCTTATGAGATTTAAGATGTACAATTCCATGAATTGGAGAAATGAAAGGCATATCTCTTAAATGGAGCAAGGAAGCAGGATTTTTGTTCATTTCCTCTGTTTCCCTTGCCAACATATTTGGAATTTTAATCTTTACATCACTTCCCTCTCCATTTGCAACACCAAGCATATCCACATTCTTTAAATCAAAACCATTATTTTTGGGGGCAGCTGGGTAGCTCAATGGATTGAGAGCCAGGCCCAGAGATGGGAGGTCCTAGGTTCAAATCCAGGCTCAGACACTTCCCAGCTGTGTGACCCTGAGCAAGTCACTTGACCCCCATTGCCTATCCTTACCACTCTTCCACCTATAAGTCAATACACAGAAGTTAAAGGTTTAAAATATAAAAAAAATTAAAAATCACCATTATTTTTACCATTCACAAAATTTTCATTAAGTTCTATACAGTTGAGGCCTGTAGTTTAGTGTATGATCTACTTTTTCTATGCTCTTATGTATGTGCAAATTCCTATCTATTTGGTGTTTATTAAATTCAGAAAAAATATATATGCCTATACATGTACATATACAAAATATACACATATATATGATACATGCATATATAGTTCATGTGTGTGTATATATTTTTTAAAGAAAGTGATTGATCCTAAAGCATACAGGGAGCCAACCTAGAATCCATAGGTCCAGTCAAGGCAATTTGTCATAAAATATCCCTCTATATCTCTGGAGCAGTTATTTACAAAATATGTGCCTTATGTGCCTAACATCATTTCCCATAGAAAGATCTAAGTCAAGATATCTGCATTCTAGTTCACCAAGTCTATCCATGAACTGAGACGGTTTCGAATTTTCACCTTGTTTCAAATCTTCAAATTTAGTCCAGTTACTAAGCCTGTCAGAACAATCTCTAATTGTTTTTAGTATTGCATTTCTAGCGTGACATAGATGTTTGTAAGGTTGGCTGAATTCAGGTCCCAATTTAGCTTTTCAATTAGCCAATGAATTGTACCCTCTCCCTGGGCCTGGATGATAAGAGAAAGGACTTTATTCATTTCTCTTTCCTATAGCAGGACATGGAGGAAATCATTAATGCCTACCCATCTTGGATTGTAAATTCTATAAATGCTTTCAAACTTTTTCATTGCTATTATGGGTTCATCCTCAAAGGAAGGGGTCTTTTCCTTGAATCTTTCACCATCTTGTGGTGAAAAAGGTGTATGATATTTAATATTGACTGTTTCCTCATTTATCATAAGTGGTAACATTCCTTTGAGGGAACAAGCCTGTATTTGAGTTGTCTGTGATTACTGGAGTCTGACTTGTTGTTCAGGTTAGAGTTGAGTAGGTGAGGGAAGGGGAAGGAGAGATTGAGTGTGGAGGGAGAGCTGATCAGGAGGGAGGGAGGGAGACAGGGCTAAAGGGTACTGAGTAGGAGTGGGGGTGGAAAGGAGAGGTGGATGCTGGGTGGGTTGGAAGGGGTTAGTCATGGTCAGGGAAAAGGAAGACTGATTGAGGGTGGGGGGAGAGGAAGAGATTGGGTAGAATGGGAAGGGCTTGTATGAGAATGGAAGGCCAAAAGAAGGAGACAAGGGAGGGGAAGGAGGTGGAGAGTGGGAAAGGGAAAAGAGAAGGAGAGTTGGGGGGGAGGTGTGTGGAGGTTGGGTAGAGGGGAGGGAGAAATTGGGCAAGGTAAGAGAGAAAATGGGCAGGGCAAGGCAAAGATTGGGTGCAACAAGTACAGGGGTAGGTGGGGTAAGGGTCAGATGGTAGGGTAGGGTAGAGAGGTAGGCTGGGAGGAAAGGAAATGAGAAGAGTGAGGGGTGAGCGGGGTCTGATGGGGGAGGGGCCAAATGGTCAAGTCCTGGCCTGGATCAAGAGAAGGAGGAGGAGCCCCCTCATAGGGAAGGTGGGAAGATGACAGGGTGTCTTTCTTGCTAGATTTAAGTAATGGTTTAGCAGGAGGAACTGAAGGAGTCAAGTCACAATGGTCTGGATCTAAAGAAGGAATAGCCCCCTAACTAGAGGACAATGAAGGCAGTGTGTCAGGGTTTTAAGAGTCAACCAAACTATTGTCAGGGTTAGTAGCTTTGGTAGAATTGTCAAGGAGGTGTGCCCAAAGGAGCCAATAGGAGTATTCTTTAGAATTTTTATGGCCAATGGTCACTTTTAGTTCTTTCAAAACTTTAAAGTCAAATAAACCAAATCTTGGTCAACTAAAGGATTTTACTGCTCATGCTTTAAACAATCTCATTGCTTCCTTCTTTGACATACCATCTTCTTTTAGAAAATTGGGATCCTTCCAAGAGCTCAATAGTTTATGCAAGGGTGAACCTGGAGGAATCTTGTCTTATTCCCTCTGATTTGTTGCAATATTTTGACCCTGAATTTAGTAAAAAAAATTCTAGCCTTTCTTTCCTAATCTGTTTAGGAAAATTCCTGGGCCTTTTTTCCTTTTCTGAGTGAGACTTCTCTAGCTGTTGTTATTGAAGAGTTCAGTATCTGTGGTACAAGTCTATCACTACCAGTGCTCAGTAATGTAAAGGTGAAAATTAATGGTTGGACAACATTTTTATAAAATTATGTAGTCTCCAATACTTAATATATCTTGAGTCAGAAATTTATTTATAAATATTTAGAAAATCGAGAGGAAACAATAAAGTAGAGAAATGTGAAGAGTTTAGAGAAGTTATCTATCCTATCAACCTAAATGTTAACTCTGGGTCTGCTTTATCCAGGCAGAGATTAATTAGGTTTCAACCAGGAAGGCTGGTGGTGTGTAACCACACAGACTCCTCCAAGATGGAAGCTAGTGTCTTAGGAAACTAGGAAAAGAGTCAGTTTTTCATTCACCCAATGAAGTAGTCCAGGAGTCAGAGTTTAAGTAGAAGCCAAACTCCAAGCCCACAATCCAAGCCACAGTCTCCAGCAAAGCTCCCTCAAAGATTATCCTCAGAATATAATCTCTTCAGACTATCTTCTCATAGACAATCTGCTCTGAGGGAGTTTCAGGGCTTACTTTTATGGTGATTTTTTTGTCCCTTCCCCTCTTCACAGGGGCCAATCACAGTTTCCAAATCATCTAGCACTGCCCAGGTGGCAGTGTCTGTGGGATTCACACCTCTCATCCTCTGAAGGTGTCAACTCTTATCAAACACCTCTGAAGGTGTCAACTCTGATCATAGGATTCACAAGATTGGGATCCATACCTCTTATCCTCTGAAGGTGGAACCTCTTATCAAAGGATTCACAAGGTTCTGACTGAGTTAAAAGGGTAGAGCTCTCCAACTAAGTAACTGTGAACTCCCTTACTTAGTGTGAAGTAAGGGTGTTTTTAAATTTTTGGTTGATTAATTCAATATAGACAAAAAGAATACAGAATTTCTTTTCAGTAAGAAGCTGTTCTAACTATTGCTTCTGAGGAATTCAAACAATGAAAGGATCCCAAAACATTAAAAAAATTTTTGAGACACATCTTCCTTTAATATTATTGTAGAAAGCAACAAAACTAGATTAGGATTTAGCTATTTTGAGTAGCTACTTATCATGGACAATCCTACCAAAATCTGTGACACTGAGAAGAGCAAGGGCAGGAGTAGCAAAAGCAGCAGAACCAGCATTGGGACAATGATGGTGGCAGTAAGGTTAATCTGCCCTCTTGTCTATTCTAAAACTAAAAGGCTTAAAAAAAGTAGAGTACATAAAGAACAGTGTTCAGATCCTTCATGAAAAGCAATTGTTATGCTTGTGCTTCTTGCCAACCCACTACCCATGGAGTCCCATTGCCACCAGGAATGGACAGCCCTGAAGGAGAATTTAAGTGTATGGGCCTCCTGTTTCAAAATAACACCCAAGGGAAGAATCACAGAGCCCTGTCTTATTTGTTTCCTCTGGAGAAAAAGGGAAACATTGAGGCCATCTCTGCTGCCCATCCAAACTCCAGCAATCATTCTGCATGCCTTTCCAGGAAGGCAGAGCAACTCCAGAGTATTGGTGAAATGGGAATGTTCACTCAGGATTGGAATGTGTCTGGAAAGGGGACTGGCAATTTCTCAGGAATGCACATATAAATAATTTTTTTGTTCTTTAAAAATTTTTTTTTCTTTAGCTTTTCTAAGAATTCTTGTTGGAGAAAGTCTACATCTTTCTTAGAAGCTTTGTTCATAAATGTGTTGTTTTTTTCTGTTATCTCCTTCTGAAGTTGTGTTTTGACCTTCCCTGTAACCATAGCAGTTTTTTAAGGATTAGATTTTTTGTTGTTAATTGCTCTTTTTTATGGTCTATTTCTGTACTTTGAATTTTATGTTAGAGTTGGACTCTGATCACCAAGTAGTTTGTGTGTGTGTGTGTGTGTGTGTGTGAAGGTGGATGTCTGACCAAAGCTTCTGTATTTTATGTCTTTTTGTTGCTTTCACAGCTTGATATAGGGGCTTATAAGTTTTCAGTACTTTCAATATAGTATTATAAAGGGAGAGGTTGGGTCACTGCCCTCCTAGTCTGTGCTCTAGACCTCACTCAAGTGATTCCCTGCTCCCTTATGACTTTAACCATTTCTTTCAATCCTTGAATTGCAAACTGGAATTGAGTAATGGGCAACAGAGCTGCCAAATGTTGCTTGGCCTTGTGCCTTTGGATAGTCCAGGAGTCCCTTGGAATCTCTTCCTGACTTGGTTGTTCAGTCCCCACACAGTCCCTGGGCATTGCATTTGCTCCACAGGCAGTTTCTGCTTTCCTTGGGCTGTGTTCCCAATCAGTACCCACCTCAGTGTCTACAGACCTATCTATCTTCCTAAGCTTCCCTGGGCTGGAAAAAGTGACTCACTTTGATTTTGTTATTTACTTTTCCACTTAGAAGAATTCAGTCTGGTGTGTTTTTAAAGTTGTTGAAGAAGGGATATATTAGGATAAGTCAGCAAAAATGCTGGCTTCACTTGGTTATCTTGGCCCCACCATTTGAATTCTGGATTTCCTGACTGGTTCTAATGACGATAATGACAATGTTTGCAGAGCTTTTTATACTTTTGAGTCATTACCTCCAGTTTATTTTGTATGTATCTTCTTTGTCTGGTTTCTGTATGAGCACCTGAAGGATTTATATATATATTGCATTTCTTTACATTCTCTGATCTTAACATATGACCTGATACATAGTAAATGCTAAAAATGCTTCTTCACTTAGCCCTTATGACAAACCTATGTAAGTGCTGTTTAATATTCCAATTTTATACATGAAGAAATTGAGGCAAGAAGGGTTAACTGTCCCCAGAGCCAATAGCTAAGTGTCTGAAATAGGATTTCAACTTGAGTCTTTTTTTACCCCAATTTCAGTATTTTAGGCACTATCTCACCTACCTGCTCACATCCTTTCTCTGGGTTTCATTGGGTTTTCATTCCAATTATCTCATTTCATCAATATTGTGACCTTGTCTCTTCACCTCTGTATACCTACAGTTTTCTCACCTAAAAAGGGAGATGATAATAGAATCTCCTGCCTCAGAATGATTGTGAGGATTAAATGAGATGATATTTATAAAGCCTTTAACATAGGACCTGGCACATAGTAAATATTTAATAAATACATATTTTATTCTTTTCTTCTTATCCTTCCCCTATTCAGAGTTTCAGCTCTGTGTGATTCTCCCCCAATCCCTTCCCATCCTATCTAGAGGAGGACAGAGAGGTAAGACCTGAAGATTCATCCATTAATAAACATTTATTAAGTGCCCATTCTGTTTGAGGCACAGTGCTAAACTCTGGGAATATAAACATGAAAAAGAAAGTCCCTTGGCCTCAAGGAGTTGATAGTCTAATAGAGGAACATCATACAATAAGGGAAACTGAAAATTTGAGGGTGAGAAGGGAAGGTATCTAATGAGGGGGAATGGATGGAGATAGAAAGGTTCAAAGGAATGCAACTGGGTAGGAAATGAAGTCATGGCTGGCCTAGGTGCCCTTCTAAAATGGAAGTTTGAAGCTAATAATCAAGGAGTTCCCAGGGGGAGAAGGTAATGATGAGGGGAGAGTATCAAAGTTGGTGTGATTTTGCCTGATGAGGAGGTTAAAGATAGTATAATGAAGAGATGTAAATTAACACAGTTGTGGAGGAAATGAAAAGATGGCTGACCTGGGCATTGTCCTTAAATGGAGGCTGGAGGAGGATCTCTCCACTTAGCACTGGATTCAGCACTGCTTTCTCTGCAAATTCTTGTCAAACACATCCTTTTCCCAACTCTACTCCCAAGTGAGGCATGCTAAGTAAAGTAATGTGTATAGAGCCTTTACTTCAAGGGCAGCAAGACTGAAAATCTCTAACTCAGCAGAGGGCAGGCCAAGGAATACATCTGGCTGCTAAGAATACTTTCCAAAAGAACTGAGACCTGTTCTCTTCCAGAAGACTGGCTCTTCTGGAACTGATCTTCTTACCAGGGAATTAGAGAGTTAGAATTGCCAGCCTTAGAGACCTTCCATAAGTAGTGGATCCTTTAATATAATTTCACTAACATTTATGTTGGGATTTCTTTTCCCTGCAGAGAAGCAACTAGCAAGAACAAAACTAAGGTCATGGAAGTCCTGCTTAAGTTGATGTTGTGCTAAGAAGCCAAAGCACCTGGATTCAAATTCCTCCCTGACATTTATACTCTTGACCAAGTCATTTAAACTTTACCAGAGTTTTGTAATCTGCAAAATGAAGGGATAGAACTAAGTGGCCTCTTAGGTCTCATTCTAGGATCCTATGAAATGATGTGCCTCAGAATACAACTTCAAAAGTAATGGTGCAGTGGACAGAGCAAGTCTCCTCTCACTTGACTTCCTAAATATTCCTCATGCACAGATATGATCACATCACTTTCCTGTTCAATAAACTCCTTATTTTTTAATTTCATTTATTTATTATGTTATATCATATTATATCTTATATTTATATGATATTATCTTGATATATTTACATATTATCCCCTCATCTCCAGAAACAAATATAAAATCCTCTACTTGGTTTTTAAAGTCTTTCACAACATGGTTCCTTCCTATCTGTCCTGGCTTCTTACATCATACTCCTCTCCAAGAACTCTACATTTGAACTCTGCTGACCTCCTTATTGTTCCCACTCTTCATGAATCTCTTCCTTTTCATTGGCCATCATGCAGGTCTGGAATACTCCACCTCCTAGTTTTCCCAGCTCTCTTCAAACTCATCTCAATCAATCAATAAACATTCACTAAACACCTATTATGTGCAGAACACTGTACTAAGTCCTGGAAATACAAAAAAAAAGGCAATAGATAGTTTCTCTAGAAACTTATTGTCCAATGGAGGAAACAACATGCAAACAAATATATACAAAAGAAATATATACAAAATATATAATATACATATGTAAATAAAGAGTAAATATACATATATTTGTATGCATATGTAAATATATACAAAACAAGCTACATACAGGATAAATAGGAAATAAATACCAGAGAGAAGGCGCCAGAACTAAGAGGGGTTGGGAAAAGATTAATGTAGGAGGTTGGAAGTCACTTGGGACTTAAAGGAAGCCAAGGAGGTCAGTATTCAGAGCTGAGGAAGGAAATCATTCTAGACATGGAGAATAGCAATGGAGAATGCCCAGAGCAAGAAGACAGAGTGTCTTGTTTGTACAATAGGTATGAGGCCAGTGTCACTAGATGGAAGAGTATATAGTGGGAATAAGGTACTGTTGGACATTGATACACGAGCACCTTAAGTCACGAGCAATTTGAGATATAGGCAGTCATGATCAGGATTTTTTTGCTTTAAGTTACAATATGACTAATGAATCACAAGATTCTGCAACCCTCCACTAGATAGCCTGCCAAACGTTTGATTTCACAAGTTACCTGAGGCTATCTTGTTTACTGGGGTTTATCTGGCCCTGCTCCAAACCACAATTAATTCAAGAAATAAAAATTGAAACATTAAATTAAATTAAAACATACCAATTGTATTGTTTTAATAATTTTTAAATTAAATTTTCAATAACATCAATATGATTAATGGTAGGTTGAACTCACAGTTGTTTAAAGACCGTTTTTCACTTTTGGGTAAGCACTGAGTTAGATTGATGGTTCTGACTGGTTGGAAAGTTTGACCTGCAAACTTAGTTTGCAAGCAGGAGTTGGATAGATGGATTGTACTTCTGCATACAATTCAGAATCATTCCTTTCTAGATAGTAGTCTGAATGTTATTTTCCTTAGATTGCATTATAAAATCCTTTGTGATTTTCACAAAATATATATTTCAGTATTTAACCAGTTGATAGGATTCAATGGTGGAATCAATTTGTCTCTTTTTCTGTCTTTTAAATTTCTACATTCCCTTTCTCATGGCCAGTGAGAAATGGAAGGAGAAATGTTTGGCAGATGAGTTTATTTGACTTTTGCCTTAATGAGAGCCTAAAAGAAGATTTCTTTTAACCAATTAAATTATCTTAGAGTTTAGGAGACTCAGAAATCCATAAAAAATGTTGTTTCCTAAATTTCCCAAATGGCTTCTCACTTTCTCCTTCATTATTTTGAAATGAATGGAAAAGAGAGAGAGAGGTTTATTTTTTCCAAAATGTAAACCTCCTTTTGTCATCACAGACAAACAACATGTAGATAGAACAGACATATTACAAAACATAGAACATTAACTGATAACACAGACAATATACCTGGGGTGTTTCATGCATACTCTGAGAACACAGAACATAAAATTAGGGACTATACTTCTTTTCATTCTGGCATAAAGATCAATTGTTACAAATTATAGGTGGACTACTAAAGAATTCTGTGGAAAAAAAGGGGAGCTTATTAATAATGAAGGAATTGTCTGGGATAATCTGTGACAGGCTTTTTTACATTTTAAAAGTTGGTCAGAAAAACTTAGAAAAGTTCTAAATTACTTTTAATGCTCTAACAGATTTCCTAAAACAAACACACTTTTCTTCTACACTTTTAAAGTTTCATCTAACCTGTAGTAAGATTTAAGGAGTGGTTTCAACTATATCTCCTAGCAATTTTTTGAAAGTCATTAAGACTTTAAAAATGTTCTGTGGTTATTACTAATGGCTGTGGGCAGGACTGGTTTTTCTGGATTAAAAAAAATGTGAAGTTGCTAGCCACTTCTGGAAGGGGGGATTAAGTAAAAACTTTTGGTCATTTTGAATTTGCCAATTCCGGAGAGACTGCCTTATCTCTGAGTAGTTTTAAATCTATATTCTTTAGATAGAGAAAAATACCTAGGAGGGGGAGGGGCCATTGGTGGTTGTTTAACCTAATCGTAGCGTCCAATCCTCTAAGACAGCCTCACTTTCAGGGGAAAGTCTCTCTTTTTTAGAAAACCTAGAAAAAGTCTGTATGAGATGAGTAGCCTCAGGGGAAAGGTCTAAAGCATCCCTAAAGTCCAAAAAGAAAAGGTTTCTACTGGAATCTGTTCCCCTCCATGTTCAGAATAATAAGATTGTTAATCAAAGCAAATTTTTTCCTATGTCTCTAAATCTATTGTTCCCTCATCAGGAAACCATAGGCTACAAACGAATAAAAACCAAAAACTTAGTTAACTTTTGTTTGCTTAGTTTTCTTTCCTTTGATCCACTATGTCCCATAGTGTCCTTTTTATCTTAAAAGTTCTGACCTACTAATCACACTAACCTATGCTACTGACAGAGGTACTTCAGCACCCTTGGTGAGATTCTAGCCATTCGTGGGGAAGTGTCCTCAGCTTTGGTAGGAAGGGTGCGGGGTTAGGAGCTTACCTAACAGAGAGTCCTTGGTCTGGGCGCCACATGTGGAGTCCATGCAGGTCCAAGTATCTCTCAGAGGTGGGGCAGCATCAGAAAATATAACAATGAGAAACAGAGTGCCTGCAAGGCATTATAGAGACTGCTCTGCTCTGCTTGGGATAAGTTTATTTTTTATACTTTTTAGATTACACATATGATCATACATTTTTCCTGGCAGATAATGGATTAAGTCATACACTAACTTTTAAGAAATTACAAAATCATTTGATTGACATTCCATAATTATTCTATTTTCTTTGATTAAACAAAAGATGCAAAGTTTTTGCAAGAAACATTCATCACAGGATAACTGGGCTAGAAATTATATTTTCCACCCATCAGTGAGGTGCAAAACATGCATTTCAGCTAAGTATAAGAATTAATTACATTTAACCAATTAAGTTAAAAATTATTATTCTTTACTGTATTCTGTTACATTATTAATCAATAGTGATTTGCTACACTAATCTATTACACAATTATTCAGATTTCAAAGGAAATAATAACCTTAATGCAGTCCAAATATTGTTCCAATAACAGCCTTTGATTTTTCAAATGTAAGTTTAATGTTTTGGTTAGCCTGTGGGGTTATCAAAACAGTCCATTGAGTGGTGCATACTAACTTTTCCCATAAAGGGGGACTTTCTGTTTTTCATCTATTGTCCTTCCTGTGTAACATTCCAGCTCAGGGTGCAGGGGAGATTTGGAAGCAGTCCTGACCTGTTATGATGCAACTCCTGTGCTTGGGAGTGAAAAATCCAAGTACAGTTTTGTTGAGGTTTCTAAATCTTTAACATTAACTCATCTGCCAAATTATTATGAAGTTATTTTTAGGGGAATATCTATATTATACATATAAGGGTGAGGTTTTCCTGGGAGACTATAGAGGCCCTGGGTAACCTTCAGCTATTATTCTGTATATCCCTGAGGTTGAGTAGTGTTATTGATCATTATAATTCCAATAATATAGTGTGTTAGTAAGAGAGGGGTCACACTGGGGAATCTGAGTGGGTATTTCCATCCTTCCTGAGGCTGCTTTGCAGCCTTCAAGGTCCACCCTGCTACCAAGTCATTCAAGGTGGGTTTGATGGCTCCCAGAAAATAGTTTTTTTTTTTTAATATCACACAGCAAGTGGCTCTATATAAACTTATAGAAATCCAATATAATAATGGGTTTCGTTGCTATTGTCAATAACTAAGCTATTGGGAATTTTATGAATTTGGTACTTTCTTTGAATGTGCATTATCTACTTCACCCCTGTTTTATAAATCTCTATTTTGTGAAAATCACTTGCACTCACGCAGTGGATCGTGGCCAAGTTTAAAAAAGAAATGGATCTTATTTTTTTTATGAAGAACCTTTGTATTCTACCTCTTCTTGGCTAACACAGTGTGTCACTCATTCTAAGCTATATATTTTTTCTTTTTAAAACATTTTTTTCCTTGCATTTGCAATATAGTATTTGACACCTTTGAAGTACATATGATCAATATTAATATTTTTTTATTTTGCACTAACATAAGTTTAAAGTACATTTGTTTGTTTTTTTTAAATTTTTTTTTTAAATCCTTGTACTTCGGTGTATTGTCTCATAGGTGGAAGATTGGTAAGGGTGGGCAATGGGGGTCAAGTGACTTGCCCAGGGTCACACAGCTGGGAAGTGGCTGAGGCCGGGTTTGAACCTAGGACCTCCTGTCTCTAGGCCTGACTCTCACTCCACTGAGCTACCCAGCTGCCCCCAGTACATTTGTTTTAATATTAATGCATACCCAAAAAGCTTTAAACTATAGAATAATGCCATTGATTGTCTAAGTCGAATAGGTAATATGTTCCCTATCCTTCTAATTTGCTTATAATGCCTTCCTTTACGCCCAGGTCACATATTTATTTTGATCTTATCTTGATCAGTGTTATAAATTATTGGTCTATGACTAGTTGCTGTCAAATTGCTTTTCAGTATTTGAGAAGTGAGGCCTTATTTAGAGAGACATAAAAATGTTGCACCAATTTGATAATGTGTATTATTCTCCATCCTCTTTATCCCTGTATAGAATCTTGTACCCAGAAACAGCAAAGGGACCCCTATAATCTCCTTCTGAGTAGTTGTTTGACCACCCTTACCATCTGTGGCTGAACGTTGTGAAAGCCTTTGCTGCTGCTTCAGCTGCATCCAAAGTCTGTTGCCATGACTGGGCATGCACTGATGTACTGTGTTCTATTTCCACCTGGGTATACCCTCATGCTGGCCTTCTAAGTTGCTTTCAGGTGAAAAATTATTTCACCAACTTGAATTGTCAACAGGTTGGATTTTTTCTTTTTAAACTGTCTATTCACATCACTTAACCAATGATAAATTATGGAATGTCCTATCATTATTAATAATGTGATAATTGTGGAATGACTCTTATTTCTTATATATCTGAATCAGTTCCTTACAAATCTTGGAAAGGACACTGTTATCAGAGAAATATAATGTAAAGATTTTGTTCTTTGACCCATTCATTGTTTAGGATAGGATTATTTCATTTCCAATTCATTTTTAATCTTTCTTTCTGCTGACTTTTGTTGAGTGTAATTTTTATTGCACTATAGTCTGAAATGTATGCATATAATATTTCTACTTTTCTACATTTGAATGTGAGGATTTTATGTCCTATTATGTGGTCAGTTTTTGTGAAAGTGCATATTCCTTTCTATTCCCATTCATTTTTCTACATAAGTCTATCATATCCAACCTGTTCAAAGTTTTATTTTTCTCCTAAACTTCTTTCTTGTTTATTTTATGGTTGGATTTATGTACTTCTGGGAAGGGATGGTTGTGGTCCCCCACTAATATCTTTTATCTATTTCTTTCTATAACTCATGTAACTTTTCCTTTAGAAATATAGATGCAATGCCATTTGATGCATAGATATTTAAAATTGATACTGTTTCATTTTCTATGGTGCCTTTTATCATGATGTAATTTCCTTCCTTTTCTCTTGATTAGATCTTTTACTTTTATTTCCTGTGAGATTATGATTACTACATCATTTTTATTTTTATTTTAACTGAGGCATAGTAGCTTCTGCTATAGCCTCTTACTTATTTGTAGTGTCTTCCTGTTTTCAATGTTTTTTGTATAGACAGCATATAGTGGAATAATGGTTTTTAATTCACTCTTCTCTCTTTTTCCATTTTATGGGTGAGTTCATCCCACTCACATTCACAGTTCTGATTATTAATTTTGTTTCCCTCCCTCTTATTTTTCCCCCACTTACTCTTCTTTCTCTCTCTGTTTTTAACCTTTCTCTGTTCACAGATGATTTTTAAAAAATAATAAACATGTACTTGTCATCTTAGAAGCACTATTGTGTATTGGTTCTGAGGCAGAAGAGTGGTAAGGGATAGGCAATGGGGATTAAGTAACTTGTGCAGGATTACACAGGTAGGAAGTTTCTGAGACCAGATCTGAATCTCTAGGCCTGGCTCTCAATCCACTGAGCCACCTAGTTGCTCCCTTCACAGATGTTTTGTTTTCAATGACCTCCCCACCCCAATTCACACTCCTTAGGGCCCTCTTTTATTATTCTCCCTACCCTCCTAGTCTCTATAGGGTAAGATAGGTTTCTTTAGCCACCTGTGTGTGGGTGTTACTCCCATTTTAAGCTAATTCCAATGAAAGTAAGGTTCAAACTTAGCCACCTGCACCCCAATTTTCTCCTCCACTGTGTTTGCCTCTTATATGCCTCTTTTTAAAACTGTAATGTAGGGGGCTGGCTGCCTTACAGGAGTAGTGTGAAGGATGGAATTAGGTCAGGCCCCCAGGGCTCTAGGCTGGAGTAGAGAGTAGAATATGCACCAGGGGTCCTGGACTCAAACAGGCAGAGAGACGGTTGAAATTCACTCATTAGCAAAGCCTAGCCCCTTTAAGCTCAGGATTCTAAGGGCCAGCCCTGAGAAATGGAAGTAATCTTACTGGACAATAGGAGAGGTCAAGCAGGAAGGAAGTTGGCACTTCCTGGATCTAACTGTTTAGTGGAGTTTGCCAGCTGTAGCCTATAGAATGTTCAGACAAGTGATGTTTACTTGGCCTTTGGTTAAGGTAAGGCAATGACTTCAAGATCTTTAAGCTCATAAATCAAAGACGTTTATTGGTGATAAATTGAATTAGGTAAGAGGGTTTGGTAAGTGGGTAAGGTGAGCTAAGATCTTGAGATGACTAACTTCAATTAACTACTCTGAGAAATACAGAAGGTCTTCTTAAGGTGCAAAAGAAAAGAGTGCCTTAGGGGCACACTTAACTCTGAAAATATTGGTTGCTGACCCAGGGCTGTGAAGCCCTGGGCCAGTTGAGAATAGAAATATACTCTTGTTTCCTATAAGGGTTGTTGTTTTTGCCAATGAACTATTAGTATTTGACTTGCAATGGTAGTTATGCCTACCTGCCTAAGGAAATCTAAACCCAAACCACCCTGGGGCCCAGTCCCACATTCCTCCTCCCTCTCCCTCAGTTAGCCCAGAAGAAGAAGTAGAAGTGAACTCCCATCAAGGGTCTGAGATCCTTCTTTTATACCCTCAATTCAAACTGCCATCTTGGCACCCACCTGGGTCACATGCCAGGTTCTATGTTCTAAATGGTGATGTAAGGTAAATTAATCAATTATTATTTAGGAGACGAAGCAGGCAGAGTTGAAGGATTCTAAACGGAATTGGGGAGCAGGAAGTGTGCTTCTCTTTTTGGGATGGACTCCATGGTGGTTGGGGACAAGTTGTAACTGACCCCAGGGAGATCTCAGAGGAATTAGAGTTTGTACCCTGATTTCCTGGGATCCAGAAGGAAGACTGTCATCTGCTTGTGGGAGATTTTTGGTCGAGACTATTAAACCTAACCTGTGTTGCTGGTTAACTTGGGCTAGATTAGCTCCCAGATCTATCCACCTGATGGAGTACTGGCTGAAGACCTGAGAAAGCTGTACCATTGCTGGATTTTTAAAATTTTAAACCCTTAACTTCTGTGCATTGACTCATAGGTGGAAGAGTGGTAAGGGTAGGCAATGGGGGTCAAGTGACTTGCCCAGGGTCACACAGCTGGGAAGTGTCTGAGGCCGGATTTGAACCTAGGACCTCCCGTCTCTAGGCCTGGCTCTCAATCCACTGAGCTACCCAGCTGCCCCCATCCATTGCTGGATTTTGACAGGACTCAGCAGTAAGGATCTCACTTTCCATCCTGATCTCCATTGTGCCCTGCCCTGCTATAGTTTTAGCTTAGAGTAGATAAGTCCATTCCCTGTACCTGAGGCTTGCCCATAGACTGGTAGAATAGAAACCCCTTCTCCCTTCTTTAGACTATAGTTTCCTTGAATTAAACTTGTTTATAAGTCCTCTTGTAATTTACTTGCTGGTTTCACAGATTCCCTGTCTAGGTGGAGCAGGGTGACAGTTAAGGTCTGTCCCTTCTGTCAACTATCATTTCCCCAAACAGCTAACCCCAGTTTCCCTGGCTTGTTTGGTCCCAGACTATTGTCCATTCCTGTCTCCTACTCACCCTTCTGAACCGAGATAAATGTTTAAGTTAACTCCCCCTGGTTTTCCCCATAAGAATGGGCAACTGCCAGCTTGCACCCATGAAAGCATGGTTGCAAGATTTTATACACTACAATATACCCATTGTCTTTAAGGAAATCTGCACCTTGCAGCATTTCTGCATTCTTACTTAACTAAAACTATACTAAAATTCTATGCTAACACTGAACTAAAACTAACAAAGTCTTATTCCCCTTAACTATTCCCAAAACAAAAAAGGTTCTATCTCCTATTCCTAAGCTACTTCTATTTTGAGCTAAGCTAAGACAGGTAACAGGGAAAAAATTAAAGGAAAGAAATGGGGTTTGAGTATTACAAAATTTTGATCAGAAAAGAAAAAAAGGTCAAACATTGTAACAAAACAACACATTCAAATCATAACTATTGCCTAGTACAACATACAGTACTTAAACTCTAAAATATGAAACATTCTATCTCCATGAACTAAGATCAAAGTAAAAACTAAAAACAAATTCCTGCAACATTCTAAAGAGCTATGCAAACTTACTAAAATTAGTGATGTTATTATGTTAATAACCTCAAACCTATGTTAGAAGGTTAGTGTGTTAAAATAATTCTAACAGTATTTAAGCTAAACCAGTTAAACTAAGCTATTTTAAGCTAATACAGTATTTTTAAAAAATTCTGTCCCTGATATAACTTTAATATTCTAACTATTCTGTCCGTATGTGTTAGTACAGAATACTAAAGGTTAATGAATAGGACATTTACATATATACAATGCTTTGAAAATGTAAGGTGTCTGAGCTAGAAAGTGTCTGAACCAATGTAAGAGAAAAATCTCTAAGCAATGGGCACACAACTCTTTCACTCTTATGTGTGTGTTACTACATACATGTGTACATGTGAAGTTTAAGAAATGTGTTAAGTGTTGAATAATGACCTAGTCATGTGGTGAAATGTTACATACTTGCCCCTTTAGAACTCTTCTGCTAAAAGCTATGTGGTGTTGGATGGAATTCTAAATGCTTGAGTGCAGTGAGAATTGTGTGACCATGTGAAGTATACTCTTCAAACCTAAGGTTCCATCTCTGATCTGATGAACTCCATGACACTGTTGCATGTCACACTGGTTGTGTAGGCAGGTCAAAGGTTGGTTGCATAGTCCACAATGGTGATGTCCTTGTGACAATCTGCGAAGTCTGTAGTGTCTCAGCTGTGCTGTTAGATATTACCACATGCACTTGTCAACTTCAGCTGGAACTATTGAACAGTTGTATTGACTTGGGTTACAACATTTTTGTGTGTCCATAAAAATTCTTGATTGTTTTTCTTCTTTTCTTCAAAGATTCATGTAAAGTCAAATAAGTGCATTTATAATGATGTTATTGCTTGATTAACCATCGCTGTCACTATCCAGGTCTGGAAGTGATTGAACTTCTGATTGTAGATCTTCCAAAATAGCTTTATCTTCTGTTTGGTGATGTAACATTATTATGTCTCCTGACTTTTTTTCTAAACTAGGTTGATTTAAAGACTGCTGAATAGAGATGGTTTGATTTATTGGCTGCTTTCCTGTCATTGATCAAACTTTAGGCTGCTATGCTGTTACTGAATGGTCTTTCTGTTGCTGCATTGTGACTGGGTCTTCTTGTTGAGGCTTATCTTTAGCTGACTTGACATGTGTGACATGGAACCATGGATCCCTCCCCTTAATTTTGATTGCACTAGTGGTTACTAGAATTATTTGGGATGGTCCAAGCCACTTAGGTTCCAATACAGATTTTCTATTGAAATTTCTGGTGTATACATCATCACCTGTTTGGAAGTTGTGCGGATTAAAACCAAAGGGTACTCTTTGTTGTGTTAAAGCCAACCTGTGGACTTGATTCAAGAATTCTTTGAGAAACTTAATATACTCATAGAGTTTGCATTCTATACCAAAATGTGATAGGTTGTTCCCAGTTAAGATGGCAGCATAGTAAAAAGCAGCTGCTTAACCTCTCCTAATCAAAACATATAAGACTCCTCAAGAAGACATAAAAAGAAATCCAGAGGAACCAATGGAACCCAGAACAGGGCGCAGCATTGGAGATACTTGGAATTGGGGCATTTCCATTCTATAAAGGAGTGAAACAGCTCTCACTAAAACACTGGCTGAGCAACCCCTCCCCTGCCCCACACCACCTACAATGTCAAAGCCAGCGCACATATGTTAGAGCAAGTTTGGGGGACACATTAAGACCTTGGCAGCTACCTGGGGTCACCATGGCCTGCTCCTGAGAGCAACAAGAGTTAAGACCCCAAGAGGCTAAAGAACACACGGACTTTGAACACAGACCCTGAGCACAGGCACAAGCGCATGCACGAGTGCAGGCGTGGACGCAAGTGCAGACATAGGCGAGGACTTGGATCCTGAGTGCAGGTGTGGACCTTGAGTGGGGACCCAGTGCAGAGGGGTACACAACTGTGGAAGCAGCACCCTGAGACTGTTAAAGGAGCCTTGGGCAGAGGAACAAGCAAGGGGACCACCAGGAGGCGTAACCCTGAGAACAACTAGACCTCAGACCTCAGGAGCCTAAAAAGAGCAGACAGACCCTGAGTGTGAGGATAAACCTGAGATTGTGCAGGGCTAACAATGGCAAGCCAGAAGCAAGAACCCCAAAAGAGAAAGATCATCAAGAAAAAATCTGTAACACTCAACAACTTTTGCACAGATAAAATCCAGACAACAGAGCAAACAGCAGAGGAGAACAAATGAGTAATCATATCCAAAACTTCCCAAAATAATGAAAACTGGCCACAAGCTATTGAAGAGTTCAAATCTGAGATGATGAGAAAGATGGAAGAGTTTTGGTGAGAGAAGTGGGAAATAGCTCAAAAGGAAATTAACAGGTTAGAAGACAGAAACTCCCAATTGGAGAAAGATGCCCCCAAAACGAAATGGTAAGCAAATTGGAAACCAAAATCTGGCAAGAAAATAACAGTTTAAAAGGTAGAATTTCACAATTGGAAAGTGAGGCAAGTAAATTGAAGACCAAAAATGACCAGATTTAAAAGGAAAACCAAAAGACAATAGATGAAAACCAGTCCCTAAAGGCTAGAATTGAGCAATTAGATGGTAATGATCCCTCAAGACAACAAGAACAAATAAAGTCAAAAGACTGCTAAAATAGAAGGAAACATGAAATATCTCAATGAGAAAGTGACATATCAAGAAAACAGGTCTAGAAGAGACAATCCGAGAATCAATGGTCTTCCTGAAAAAGCAGAAATTAATAGAAATTTGGACTCTATACTAAAAGAAATTATTCAGCAAAATTGCCCTGAAGTTCTACAACAAGAGGGCAATATAGATATTGAAAGGATCCATAGATCACCCTCTACACTAGACCCAGAAAATATAACCCCCAGGAATATAGTAGCCAAATTCAAGAGCTTCCAAGTAAAAGAAAAAAATTTTACAGGAAGCCAGAAAGAGACAATTCAGATATCAAGGAGCACCAATAAGGATCACACAGGATCTGGCAGCCTCCACACTAAAAGACCACAAGCCTTGGAATATGATATTCAGAAAGGCAAGAGAACTGGTTCTACAACCAAGGATCACCTACCCATCAAAACTAACTATGTACTTCCAGGGGAAAGTTTGGGCATTCAACAAGATAGAAGATTTCCAAGTATTTGCACAGAAAAGACCAGGACTAAATGGAAAATTCAATATCCAACCACAAAAATCAAGAGAATCATGAAAAGGTAAATAAGAAACAGAGGGAAAAGAAAGAAAACTTGTATTTTATAAATTTGCCTCTTTAAGGGCTTCAATATGATCTAATGATTTGTATTCCTATGTGGAGAAATGTTATGTATAATTCTCTGTAAGGAACTTTATTCACTATTATAATATTCACTATTATAGTAATTAGAAAAATTATTCATAGGGAGAGGTTGGAATACTAAATGGTCTAAGATGATATGGGGGTGGGAAAGAGGGGGGTGAACAGTAGAGGACACCAAGAGAAACTTGAATGAATAAGAAAAATAGGATATTCTATTACACACAAAGAGGGTATGGGAAGGGGAAGGGACGAATACTCTTATAAGAAGGAGGGGAAGAGAGCATTAAGAGGTAATACTTAAATCTTACTCTCAGTGTAATTAACCCTGAGAGGGAAGAGAGCTTTATCCATTGGGATATAAAACTCTATCTAACCCTTCTGAGAAAGTCAGAAGGGATAAACCAAGGGGAGCAGGGGAGTGGGGAGGTCAAAAAAGAGAGGGGAGAAGAAGAGGGAGGGAATTCATTAGGCCTTAAAAATAAAATGAGGGGAATAATAAGGGTTGGGGTAGAAAGGGAAGTAAATAAAGGGAGGGGACAAGAGTTACTGGCATAAAGCAAACCACTGGTTTAAAAGGAAATAGTTAAGAAGAAGGGGTAGACATTTCGGAGTTCTGGTAAGATGGTGGCATAGACAGAACGAATTTTAAAACCTCTGCACCTTTACACACTGAGATAGAAAACAATGTGCTTTGAGAAGAAAGAGGACCGAATCTAATAACGGGACAGAGCAGAGGGAACCCTACTGCAACACAACTAAACAGGTATGCCAAGAAAAAGGCTTCAATACTTGAACTATTGGGACTGAGGGCATAAAAGGGGAATCCCAGGATCCTGGGATGCCTCCCCCACGTGCTGTGCGGATTCTCCAGAAGTTGGGAAATCTCAGGGCCGGTGGGTGCACTGGTCAGGAGAGAGGGCCTTGCTGGCATAGGACTCAGGGAGTCAAACACAGGTACTGGAGAGGTGACTGGAGGAGAAAACCAGAGAAACACAGCAAAAATGCCCAGAAGATGGTGGCTTAGAGAGAGCCAAACCCCAGAGCGCAGACAGCTTGGCTTCCTCATACCGAGACAGAGAACTCAGGGCTTCAAGAGGAAAGAAAACCAGATAAAACACAGCAGATAGGGCAGGGGGACCCCACTGCTGGAGAGCTCAGTTCAGAGAAAATGCTCCTTCTTGTCACCCAACCTTTTTTGGGTTTTTGTTTGTTTGTTTGTTTTTCCCTCCCCTCGAGGTTTTGAGGTTTTAGCCTCAGAGCAGATTAATAAAATCAATACAGGATTAATCCCAACAATTCGACAGACAAAAGTCTTCCAAGGGCCTAGAAAGTAACTCCAAACCTCTGCCCCTGGGGGTAAGATCTTTCATCAAAGATCATTAAATACATCTGCTCAAACTAGCAGAACAAGGAAGGGAAAAAACATGAGTAAGCAACAGAAAAAGAGAAAAGAAATTACAATTGACAGCTTCTTTCAAGGAAGTGAAAAGGGAGCAAATGAAACAGAAATAGAAGAGGAAGTAGTTCCAGTGAACTGGACACAGGCTTTGGAAGATCTCAAGATTCAATTAACTCAAGAATTTAAAACTCAATTAAGTCAAGAACTTCAGGAACTCAAAAAACAATCAAGAGAAGCTGAAGACAATTTGAAAAAGGAAATACATGGGCTAAAACAAGAACATAAAGTCTTAAAAGTCAGAATTGGCCAGCTTGAAGATGAAGCAAAGAAGGCAAAAGATGATCTACAAAGAAAATCAGACCAGAAAGAGAAGGATGACCAAAAAGCAAAGGATGAAATTCAGTCTTTAAAAAACAGAACTCAACAACTAGAAGCAAATGACTTCACAAGACAGCAAGAATATATTAAACAAAATTTAAAAAATGAAAAATTTGAGGAGAATATGAAATACCTCATTTATTCAACCAAAGATCTGGAGAACAGAGCTAGAAGAGACAACTTAAGAATTATTGGTTTACCAGAACATCATGATAAAAGAAAAAGTTTAGATAGCATTTTATAAGAAATTATCAGAGAAAATTGCCCAGAAATTCTTGAACAAGAGGGAAAAGTGGAAATTAACAGGATCCACAGATCACTTCCTACAACTTCCACAACTGACAACTTCCAGGAATATTATAGCCAAATTTAAAAACTACCAGACCAAGGAAAAATATTCCAAGCTGCCAAAAAGAAGTCATTCAGATATCAGGGAACCACAGTTAGGATAACACAGGATCTGGCTGCATCTACATTGAAGGCCCAGAAGGCATGGAACACAAAGTTCAGGAAAGCAAGAGAACTGGGTCTACAACCAAGAATCAACTATCTAGCAAGACTAACTATATTATTGCAGGGGAAAGTATGGTCATTCAATAAAATTGAGGACTTCCAAAAATTCATCAAGAAAAAACCAGACTTAAACAGAAAGTTTGCTGCCCAAACCCAGAACTCAAGAGAATCAACACAAGGCAATTAAGAGAATGGGGGGACGAGGAAAAAAATTCTTTTCTTTAAGGGACACAACAAGTTCAATCAATTTATATCCCAAGAAGAAAAGAAAGTATTGGCAAATATTAAAAATTATTACTCAACAGGGTAACTAGAAGAAGTTTACATAGAGGGAACAGGGACAAACTGTATAGGATGAAATGTCAAGATATATATATATATATGTATATTTATATATATATGTATAAATATATACAAAACTCGGGGGGAAGAAGATAACAATAAGAAAAAATGGAAAGAAAACAAAAAGGAATAAATTTATATTCCATAAAGAAGCACGTGGGATTAACAGGAAAAAAAATAACAATACACTGTAAGGGAAAAGAGGTTAGAGAGAGGGAACATTCAATACTTAAGTGCATTGAAATCAACTTAGAGAAGAACAATCAGATCCATAGGGGCAGAAAATTGATTCACACCCTATAGAGAAGTAGAAGGGTAACAAAGGGACTGGTAGGGAGGGAAGCAGTACTAGGGAGGGAGTGGGCTTGGGGGGGAGCACCATGTGGCTTTAAGAACAATAAGAGTGGAATAAGAAGGGATTGGGGAGAAAGGGA
>NC_058131.1:49775644-49855831 GCF_016433145.1 Gracilinanus agilis
ATCTACAGTTGTTCCCTCATGGGAAGCCTTCAGAAAGATTGAGCTACACTGGGCCTTACCTATCTAACATGAAGACCCAGTCTTTAATATAAATAAACTCCTCTAACCCAAACCCCTCTTGGATGGTAACAAAGGTATTGAGTTTGGCAGATAAACAGGACAGGGAAGCCAGGAAGAGGTTCTCATGGACAGATGACTCAGATAGCATTTCATAAGATGATATATGCAAATCTACTCTTGGTCTTATACACAGGAAAAACAAAGCTATGGGAAGGATATCTGGCCATTTTTGATGAGTTTCAGCACAAACTTTCCCACCATAGTCTTGAGTTCCCTATTCATATGCTCCACCTGACCTGAAGTTTGTGGATGGTTCAAAGATGGAATTAGCTCTCCCCTATTTATTCTTTAGACTTTAGTCATCAGGAATGTGTACACCTCATCCCACTCAGGATTAAGTGGTGAGGGGGGAGGTCTATGACCCACATGTGCTAGTGAGTGACAAATCAAAAACAACTCACTGCCCCCTGGGCAATCCAAAGGAAGGTTAAAGTTGCCATTTGTCCACATAGAACTGGATGGTGGACACAGGAAGTCACACAAAGAACTATCTTTTAAATATGATGGTAACTTCCTGTGAGGGGGATTTTGCCTGTTGAACTTGGCCTTGGAGGAGCTCATGTTTGAGATCTCAGACTGCTTCCTTTTGGATTGTCACATGGGTGAGTGTAAGGCTCACTCCCTTTGCTTGGCTTTTCTGGAGGTACTAGCCTCTAAAGAGGCCTCCTGTCTTGGAAGTGGCCTTGTGGCTAGAAGCCTTGATTAATTAACCTCTTTACCCCCCTTTGATGGGGCGTCTGATGTCCTGTCTGGTTCGGACCTTTGGACCAAGCTGGAGTAATTCTCTCTCTCTCTCTCTCTCTCTCTCTCTCTCTCTCTCTCTCTCTCTCTCTCTCTCTCTCTCTCTCTCGTTTTCCCTGCTTTCACTCTTCCTATTTGTAAATAAACTACCTTAAGAGTTATTCTGACTTGAATCTTTTATTTGGAATTGTGTAATCCATTCCTAGACCAAAATTTAAATATTCAGTCCAACCATAATATTAAGTCCAAACCCCCTTTACAATGATAAGGAACATGAATCTTAGATGTTATTCCAAGATTCTCATAGACTCTTTTCAGAATATCTTGTGTAAAATGAGATCCTTTATCAGAAGCTATGGTAATTGGAACACCAAGTCTAGGAACAAGTTCCCTAAGCAACTCTTTCACAAAGTGAACATTTCACAAAGCCAGCTATATTTGTAGTAGATGGAAACACTTCAGGCCACTTTGCTAATCTATCAACAATTACAAGACAACACTTGTATCTTCCAGCTTTTGGCATGCTTATATAATTAATTTGCAAACTCATGAATGGGAAATATGCCAAAGGTCTACCACCTAAACTTTTCTTTCTGAATTGCTTTGACTGAATGTTTGACAAACAGAACAACTACTACAATTCTTATTTGCCACAGTACTTATTCCCGGTGCTATCCATTGTCTCTTTACAGAATCCACTACAGCTTGAGCATCAAAATGACCTTTTGTATGAATGACTTGACACAAATAGGTATAAAAATCTTTTGGTAACAGTGGTTTTTCAGTGTCTACAACCCATATACTATGTTCTTTCCTAGCTCCAAACTTTTCCTTCCATCTCTGAATCTCTGAGTCTACATAAGCTTTTTCTAAGTCAATAGACTCAATAGTTGACAAATTCATAACATACACTGGAGCATTTTGGACTGCATACTTTGCAGTTACATCAGCTCTATGATTTCCTTTATAAACTGAGTCACTACCATAAGTATGACTGCTGCAATGGATTACTGCTACCTGTTTTGGTTTCTGGATAGCATCCAATGACTCAGTTATTATTTATGTATGTGCAATTGGTTTTCCTGATGCAATAATGAAACTTGGCTGTCTCCAGATCTTTCCCGTTGCATGACATACTGAAAAAGCATACCGAGAGTCTGTATAGATATTAGCACTTTTACCATCAGCTAGAAGAAAGGCTTGCTTCAATGCCACTAACTCTGCACCCTGAGCACAAAGATTACTAGGTAATGAGCCACACCACAGGGTCTCAAATTGTGTGACCACTGTAGTACCAGTACAGTGAATTCCATTACACAAATATGAAGACCCATCAGTGAATGATACCAAGACTGGATTTTCAATATGAGTGTCTCTAAAATCCATTCTAGGTATATCCACTAAATCAATTACTTTTACACACTCATATAATGGTTTACTGTTCTTTGGCAAATCAGGAAGAAATGTAGCAGGATTTAATAAAGTATACCTCCTCAACTGAATCTTCTCACTTCCCAGGAGAATAATTTTATACTTAGAAATTCTTTGATCTAAATAAGCTTGAGTACGAAATTTCCTCATTAGTGCTTCTATTTGATGTGAACAGTATACAGTCAATGTACATCCCAAAACTAAATCAGCTCACTACTGGACTAACAGCAGCTTCAGCTACCTGCCTTAGACAAGGAACAGTACCTCCAGCTATTAGATTAAGCTGACAACTATAATATCCAATAGGACAAATAACTTTGTCCCAAAGTCTGTGTTAATACCCCAGAAGCATTTCCCTTGGTCTCATTTACATAAAATTGGAATGGTTTTGAATAGTCTGAGATACCCAAAGCAGGTTATTATAATGGTATAGAGATCCCAGAGAAATGGATGGTATAGATGGATTCAGAGATAGTATGGATGGAGATGGGATTGTATGCCCAGGCCTAAGCTGGTTGTAGTTGCTATAATCTATGCCTCCCCTCCCTGACAGGCTTGGTTGAATAAGCTTGTCAGCTACCCTTACTAACAGTTTGTCCTGAGAGGTTGTATGGATAATTAACCTCAGTAGTTCCCAACCTGAGGTTGGATTAGTTGTTGATGAGGGCTATTAATTAGCTATTAGATAATTGTATAATCTGATTGGATATTGATCTCCCCTTCCCAAGGGCTTTGGTGTAATCACCACTCAGAAAAGATACTTGATGGTAAACATTGTATTGGAATCTATTGATGATGTTAGGAAACAAGGGAATAGGATTGAGGATTTAGGAACCCTAATGCTAATTGTTTACGCTAATAATATTGATCAGGTCTGGAGATTTCTAGGTTTAGTAGGACCTGGAGGCTCTTTACTCTCTCACTAACTCTGATCTAACTTGGCCACAGCCAAGCCAGAGATTAGTGTAATGTAGAAGATGGCAGCATAGAATTCCCGCAAAATACAGGGTCAAGCCTTGCCCAGAATTCCAGGGGACCCCCCCCCGGGGAGAACTTTGAGTGAGGGGGCAGTTGAGAGGTAGTTTAACAGTTCCTTTCTGGGAGTTGAGGTGAGCAGAATTTTCTTCTTGCTGCTCCTGACTAGGGGGTTTACCTGAGGGGCCATTGTGGCAAAAGCCATTGTGCTTTCTACTCAGGAGTTAGCCTGTATAGTAGGATTAGACCTTATCAGCATCAATATAACAATTATTTAGTAATATAGAGATTAGAAATAATTACTATTAACCTAGAGAGCAAGTTTAGCTAAGGATCTGCCACTCCCTCCTAGGAGGATGGGGTGGGGCAGCTTCAACCTGACAGTTCAGGGCTTCCCATTACTTATCCAAATCCTAAATACCGCCTCTTGTCTTACCCTTTCCTTCCATTACCAATATAAGCTTTATCTTCAATATCTGTTCCTGGGAATTATTTGAGGATACTCATTGCTCTCTGTTGCCTTTAAGCTTGATTCTTATCAGTTGCCAACTGAAGAAGACAAGTCCCAACTCAGTCCTCAACATTAGGATAACTAGCTACTACTCAATCCTCAATCAGACCTGTGGGGAATATAAGTTAAAGAAAGGGAACATCACTAAAGATTAGCCTCTACTGGATCTTGACTTGAAGAACCACAGCCCTGTCTCCATTTCCAACTGAAACCAACTGCTTCAGGGAGGGATTTGAGAGCAAGGAGTGCCTAACACCCTCCCTACTCACTCAAGCCTGTCAGTGGGGCAGGAGAGTGTCCTGGAGACTTCTGGCCCTGGCCTAACTATCTGCTTCCCCAATATTTCTGTTATTACCAACATAACATTAGGGAAGGCTATTTCATAATGTTGATTGATGATATCAGTAAACTCTCTCAGCTCTGTTAACAAGGATGGTGATTGCTCTCTATGTCCCTCAGTAGGATAACAGGATACAGATTTCAGGCCTGCCCTTCACCCTCCACCTCCCACCTTCCCAAGTCCCTGCTCCAATCTGAGCCTGCTTGTCTTGTCATTTGGGGGTATTCATAGGGCTGGGGCCAATTGCTTTTTGCCCTTGGCTCATGGCACCTGGGGACATTCCAAGGTTCCCAACTGCTGGTCCTGTCATTCAAAGTGGCATCCATCTTGTCCCAGATAATCATTTCAACAATAATGCTCTTTTGTTTTCTGAAAATTTCAGCCTGTAAATTTTCCTGTTGATTATGTTCATCAATGGATCTCCACACTATGCTAAACTACACTTATGTATTCCTATCCCTCTATCTACCCTTCCAAAAATAATAAGTCCTTTATAATCTGTTTTCCTGATCTATCTATGCTAAGGACAAAGGATGGGAAAGATTTTTTCTAAGAAAGTCTGGAGTTTGAATAGAATGGTTTGCATAGTTTGCACTGAACATGGATATATAACATATAACAAACTGTTGCAAATATAACAATGTCTATCTATGTAGCTTGTTCTTACTTATTCTAATGAATTGCATTCCTGCAACAAACTATCTTATTGCTTTCTAATGCTGAATTTTTAAATGCACATTTCTAACATTTTTTTAACATCTAATCCCTAATCAATTATTAGGAAGGTTAGTGTATAAGTAAGTTCTTAATTTATATTAGTGTATTAGTTTATTAGTGACATTTCTAACTAACTTACACTATCCAGTGTCTGCCCGACATTTCTTATTGGTTATTCTATTTAAACATTCATAACTATTTTACACTGTCCCTTTGCTAACCAAAATTGAACTTCCCTTTCTATGCTCTCCCTATGGTTAGTAAGCTAATCATTTTTTATGTGTTAGTACCAAATTAATACATATGTACAATGTTTTCTATGTGATGTTCCAAGGAAAGAGTGTGAGTACTGTTTGACCTAACAAGGAATCTGAATTCTCTTGTTTAATATGGCCAATGTACTTTGTACTCAAACTTATTTACACCTATTTACACTATGTACATGTGATGTGACTTTATTGTGTCTATGTGTTGGACCTATGACTTAGCATGTTCTACTTGGTTCATATTCACCTTCTTCCTTCATAATCCTTCTGTCCATCAGCTAGTGTTCAGATGCATGCATTCTAGTATGTGCATGTGCTAATTTCTCTTTGATTTGTGTCTGTATGTGTAAACCTTGCACCATTCAAACCTAATCTTATTCAGCTGATCTTGTTTCCATTGTGATTCTTCCAGTGAAGTTGTCCAAGTCACATAGATGTTTCAACAGTTCAGATCTTTGTGTAGTCTTTGTGACATGTCTCTTGTGTTGTCCTTGTACCATTCCTGATGTCCTGATGTCCTGGTGTCTCTGGAATCTCACCTCACCTTCATCTTTGCTGGATATCTATCTTGTCTGACATCGATTTCCTTGTAGAGTTGCCCTGGATCATGAACCAGTGTGTGATTGTGTAGTATTGTGTGAAGAAATTTTATGTTGCCACAAAATTTTCTTCTTATGAAATTTCTGCGTTTTTGCATTTGTCATTGACATTATTGGTATAGTGTTTATTCTTCACTGCCACTGCTGAGGTCTTATGTAGATCGGCTTTCAGATTGTTGTTCTTCAAGTGTGATTGAGCATTTGTGTAATCTAAGTCAATGCTTTGAGTGTCTTGCTCCCTTTGTTGGTCTATGTCTTGCCTGTGTGATATTGTGTTTCATCTACATTTGTATCTGTGATTAGGTCTTTTCATGTTTGAGGCTCTGTCTCTAAGTCTGATTCATTTTGTTGAGGCTTTTTGGATGTACTTTCTTGTTGAATTTGTTGTTGAGGTCTTTCTTTGGAGGACTTTATGTGCATGTAATGATACCATGCTTCTTTACCTTTGATTTTTACAGCTGTATGTGTCACTAATACTAATTCATATGGACCGTTCCATTTTGGTTCTAATACTGATCCTCTTGTGAAGTTTCTGATGTAAATTGTGTCTCCAGGTTTGAAATCATATAAGCTGAAATCTAATTGAACTCTTTGTTGGATCTAGGCTAAGCATTGAAGTTCATCTAGACTTTCTTTTAGTAGAGTGATGTATTCATAGATCTTGCACTCTATGCCAAGGTGTGATAGATAATTGGTGTCTTGTGGAGCTTTTCCATGCCATGGTAGTTGCCCATATAGTAACTCAAATGGAGAGAAATGAGTAGAACTATTTGGTTGGCTACGTAGATGAAAAAGTGCCATAGGGAAGATATCTGGCCATTTGAAATGGTTCTTTCAGATAGCTTTCATAACACAGTTTTGAGACATTTATTCGTCCTTTTCACATGTCCTAAGGACTGTGGTCTATATATGGAACATACGTGTCTCTTGATTCCTGATACCTGGCAGACTTGCTTAAAAATGGAATTGACAAAGTGATTACCAGAGTCAGACAAAATTATTGAAGGAATGGAGAATTTGGGTATTATTTCTTTAAGTAGGATTTTAGCTACAAATGCTGCATTATTTCACCTGGCTGGGAATGCTTCTGACCATTTAGTTCATTTATCCACTATCACTAGGTTTTATTAGAGTCTTTGGCATTTTGGCATTGTGACAAAGTCTAACTGCAAGCATTCAAAGGGAGTGTATGCTAGTGGTTTCCCTCCCAAAGCCTTTGCTTTAGTGATGGCTTGGTTGTATTCCATGTAGACTTTGCAATTGCCACACACTATCTTGGCTTCTGTTGTAATGCCAATTGTGATCCAACTTTTTCTAATTGTATCAACCATTGCAAGAATTCCATAATGACCCTTTCTGTGAATAGCTGTGCACAATGTGTGGTGTAGTAATTTCAGCAGAAATGGTTTTCCCGAGATAGACATCCACACTCCATTTACTAGATTTGCTCCAAGATTTTCTTGCCAATATTTCACTTCTTCTTTAGAGTAAGCTTCTTGTAATTGATCTCTATCTACTAAAGACAAGTGTAATATTTGCTTTGGTCCAAATCTAGCTGCAAAATTCACACTGATGTCCGCCTGGTAATTGCCTAACTGTACTAGCCCCATGATTCTTTGATGTGCTCGACAGTGCATCACAGAAAGCTGGGATGGTAATTGTATAGCTTGCAATAATTCATTGATCAGTTTCCCATAGGCTATTGCTTTCCGGTTTGAATTTACAAATCCTCTATTTCTCCAGATTTCACCTGATGCATGCACTACTCTGAAAGCGTAATGCGAATTTCTGTAGATGTTAGCAGATTTGCCTTTCACTATCTTGAGAGCTTGTGTCAATGCTTTAATTTCTGCCCCTTGAGCTGAGATGTTTGGCTCAAGTGCTGTGAACCATAGAGTTTTGTCTTGAGTGGTAACTGAGGCTCCTATAAATTGTTTCCCATCAAGCTTGTAACTCAAACCATCACAGAACAGTGTGAGTTCAGCTTGGACCAGGGGTGTGTCTGATAAGTCCTCTCTGGTCTTCTGCATGATCTCTAAGGTTTCACTGCAACTGGGAAGACTATCCTCTTCTAATGGTCACTCAGGGATAAGACTTGCTGGGTTGATGTTCTTGCACTGATGGAAGGTTAAGTTCTCATTTGTTAGTAGGATTTCTTGGTACTGGGAGAGATATTGTGATGTAAAAGCTTGGAGATTTGCATTCCACAGTGTGGTTTAGAGTTGGTGCTCAGAATACAATCTCAGCTCCCCTCCCAGAAGGAGCTTTGAACTTTTCCTAACCATTAGAGCTGCAGTGGCAATGATTTTCAAGCAGGAAGCCATTCCTTGGATAACATGATCAAGGGTAGAGCTGTAATAAGCTATGGGTCTAAGGTTGTTACCTAAATATTGCATGAGGACTGCACAGGCTATTCCTTTGTCTCTGTGTATAAACAAAAGGAATGGCTTATGATCAGGAATGCCTAAAGCTGGCAATGGCAGCATGGCTGCTTTTAACTTCTGTTTGGCATGTGTGTGTTCTCTATTGAGTATGAGTGGTTCTTTGACATCTTTTCTCAGAGGGCAGGGAATTTCCAACACCCCTCCCCCAAAGACTACAATGAAAGTAGCCAAATTCACTTCTTTGGCTTTTAGCACCAGCTGGGGAAAATCTGGCCTCAGGTCCCACTAACCTAATTAATCAGGAAAAACAGGGAAGAAGTCCTTTTAGGACTGAATCGCCCAAACACACACATAAAATAATGATCAGAAGACCAAGATTATAGTAGATTACAGGGGAGAAAGAAGGAAAAATATAAGTAAACAACAGAAAAAGAAAATAGAAACCACAATAGACAGCTTCTATCCAGAAATTGAACAAAAAGCAAACGGATGAGAAGAAGATAAAGGAAGACCAAGAAAAAACATAGAAACTTCAGTGAAATGGACACAGGCTTTGGAAGAACTAAAATTCAATTAACTCGAGAATTGCTTATGAGATTTAAGATGTACAATTCCATGAATTGGAGAAATGAAAGGCATATCTCTTAAATGGAGCAAGGAAGCAGGATTTTTGTTCATTTCCTCTGTTTCCCTTGCCAACATATTTGGAATTTTAATCTTTACATCACTTCCCTCTCCATTTGCAACACCAAGCATATCCACATTCTTTAAATCAAAACCATTATTTTTGGGGGCAGCTGGGTAGCTCAATGGATTGAGAGCCAGGCCCAGAGATGGGAGGTCCTAGGTTCAAATCCAGGCTCAGACACTTCCCAGCTGTGTGACCCTGAGCAAGTCACTTGACCCCCATTGCCTATCCTTACCACTCTTCCACCTATAAGTCAATACACAGAAGTTAAAGGTTTAAAATATAAAAAAAATTAAAAATCACCATTATTTTTACCATTCACAAAATTTTCATTAAGTTCTATACAGTTGAGGCCTGTAGTTTAGTGTATGATCTACTTTTTCTATGCTCTTATGTATGTGCAAATTCCTATCTATTTGGTGTTTATTAAATTCAGAAAAAATATATATGCCTATACATGTACATATACAAAATATACACATATATATGATACATGCATATATAGTTCATGTGTGTGTATATATTTTTTAAAGAAAGTGATTGATCCTAAAGCATACAGGGAGCCAACCTAGAATCCATAGGTCCAGTCAAGGCAATTTGTCATAAAATATCCCTCTATATCTCTGGAGCAGTTATTTACAAAATATGTGCCTTATGTGCCTAACATCATTTCCCATAGAAAGATCTAAGTCAAGATATCTGCATTCTAGTTCACCAAGTCTATCCATGAACTGAGACGGTTTCGAATTTTCACCTTGTTTCAAATCTTCAAATTTAGTCCAGTTACTAAGCCTGTCAGAACAATCTCTAATTGTTTTTAGTATTGCATTTCTAGCGTGACATAGATGTTTGTAAGGTTGGCTGAATTCAGGTCCCAATTTAGCTTTTCAATTAGCCAATGAATTGTACCCTCTCCCTGGGCCTGGATGATAAGAGAAAGGACTTTATTCATTTCTCTTTCCTATAGCAGGACATGGAGGAAATCATTAATGCCTACCCATCTTGGATTGTAAATTCTATAAATGCTTTCAAACTTTTTCATTGCTATTATGGGTTCATCCTCAAAGGAAGGGGTCTTTTCCTTGAATCTTTCACCATCTTGTGGTGAAAAAGGTGTATGATATTTAATATTGACTGTTTCCTCATTTATCATAAGTGGTAACATTCCTTTGAGGGAACAAGCCTGTATTTGAGTTGTCTGTGATTACTGGAGTCTGACTTGTTGTTCAGGTTAGAGTTGAGTAGGTGAGGGAAGGGGAAGGAGAGATTGAGTGTGGAGGGAGAGCTGATCAGGAGGGAGGGAGGGAGACAGGGCTAAAGGGTACTGAGTAGGAGTGGGGGTGGAAAGGAGAGGTGGATGCTGGGTGGGTTGGAAGGGGTTAGTCATGGTCAGGGAAAAGGAAGACTGATTGAGGGTGGGGGGAGAGGAAGAGATTGGGTAGAATGGGAAGGGCTTGTATGAGAATGGAAGGCCAAAAGAAGGAGACAAGGGAGGGGAAGGAGGTGGAGAGTGGGAAAGGGAAAAGAGAAGGAGAGTTGGGGGGGAGGTGTGTGGAGGTTGGGTAGAGGGGAGGGAGAAATTGGGCAAGGTAAGAGAGAAAATGGGCAGGGCAAGGCAAAGATTGGGTGCAACAAGTACAGGGGTAGGTGGGGTAAGGGTCAGATGGTAGGGTAGGGTAGAGAGGTAGGCTGGGAGGAAAGGAAATGAGAAGAGTGAGGGGTGAGCGGGGTCTGATGGGGGAGGGGCCAAATGGTCAAGTCCTGGCCTGGATCAAGAGAAGGAGGAGGAGCCCCCTCATAGGGAAGGTGGGAAGATGACAGGGTGTCTTTCTTGCTAGATTTAAGTAATGGTTTAGCAGGAGGAACTGAAGGAGTCATGTCACAATGGTCTGGATCTAAAGAAGGAATAGCCCCCTAACTAGAGGACAATGAAGGCAGTGTGTCAGGGTTTTAAGAGTCAACCAAACTATTGTCAGGGTTAGTAGCTTTGGTAGAATCGTCAAGGAGGTGTGCCCAAAGGAGCCAATAGGAGTATTCTTTAGAATTTTTATGGCCAATGGTCAGTTTTAGTTCTTTCAAAACTTTAAAGTCAAATAAACCAAATCTTGGTCAACTAAAGGATTATACTGCTCATGCTTTAAACAATCTCATTGCTTCCTTCTTTGGCATACCATCTTCTTTTAGAAAATTGGGATCCTTCCAAGAGCTCAATAGTTTATGCAAGGGTGAACCTGGAGGAATCTTGTCTTATTCCCTCTGATTTGTTGCAATATTTTGACCCTGAATTTAGTAAAAAACAAATTCTAGCCTTTCTTTCCTAATCTGGTTAGGAAAATTCCTGGTCGTTTTTCCCCCTTCTGAGTGAGATTTCTCTAGCTATTGTTATTGAAGAGTTCAGTAGCTGTGGTACAAGTCTATCACTACCAGTGCTCAGTAATGTAAAGGTGAAAATTAATGGTTGGACAACATTTTTATAAAATTATGTGGTCTCTAATACTTATTATATCTTGTCAGAAATTTATTTACAAATATTTACAAAATGAAGAGGAAACAATAAAGTAGAGAAATGTGAAGAAGTTAGAGAGGTTATCTATACTATAAAACTAAATGTTAACTTTGGGTCTGCTTAATCCAGGCAGAAATTAATTAGCTCTCAACTAGGAAGGCTGGTGGTGAGTAACCACAGGGACTCCTCCAAGATGGAAGCTAGTGTCTTAGGAAACTAGGAAAAGAGTCAGTTTTTCATTCACCCAATGAAGTAGTCCAGGAGTCAGAGTCTAAGTAGAAGCCAAGCTTGAGGCCCACAATCCAAGCCACTCAAGCAAAACTCCCTCAATGACTCCCCCCAGTAAGAAGACTATCTTCAGAAGATAATCTCTTCAGACTATCTCCTCAAAGACAATATGCTCTGAGGAAGTTTCAGGGCTTACTTAAATGGTGATTTTTTGTCCCTTCCCCTCTTCACAGGGGCCAATCACAGTTTCCAAATTGTCTAGCACTGCCAAGGGGGCAGTGTCTGTGGGATTCAAACCTCTCATCCTCTGAAGACATCAACTTTTATCAAAGACCTCTGAAGGTGTCAACTCTGATCATAGGATTCACAAGATTGGGATCCATACCTCTTATCCTCTGAAGGTGTAACCTCTTATCAAAGGATTCACAAGTTTCTGACTGAGTTAAAAGGGTAGAGCTCTCCAACTAAGTAACTGTGAACTCCCTTACTTAGTGTGAAGTAAGGGTGTTTTTAAATTTTTTGTTGTTTAATTCAATATAGATAAAAAGAATAAAGAATTCCCTTTCAGTAAGAAGCTGTTCTAACAATTGCTTCTGAGGAATTCAAACAATGAAAGGATCCCAAAACTTTAAAAAAAGTTCTGAGGCACACCTTCCTTTAATATTATTGTAGAAAGCAATGAAACTAGATTAGGATTCAATAAGAAATCAATGTAAAGCAATAGAAATTGATGCAAGGCAATAGTACCAATAATCAATGTGTATTTATAATAATCATGATTATTATTATAATGCTGTAAAATATTGTTTCAAATAATAAATCACTGAATTAGTATATTCAACTAATTAACATTGCTTTGAATTAGTTTGGCTTGATTTCATTTTATTCAGTTTCACTAATTTGGTTTTCTTTTATTCAGAATAATTAAATATTATTAATTTTAATTTATTAATAATTATTTTATTTAATTTTATTCACTTTGATTCAGTTCAGTTTGATTTATTAGATTATATTTAATTTTATTTAATATATTTTTTAAATTGCCTGTTTTACTTCTTGCCTGTAGATGGCACTTTACTGGTGTGTACTGGCAAGAGGGCAGGTTCTCCTAGAACTAGGGGTTGGGGACTGAGGAGGCAGTGGGGCATGCACAAGAGCTGGTTTTGGAAGGCTTTTGCACATGTGCATGAGCTGGAAAGGGATAAAAAGAACACCCCCACGCCCCCCAAAAAAAAACAAACAAAAAAAACTGTGTGCAAACCCAACTTCCCAGCCTTCAGTCACCAGTGCCTAATCCCCAAACCTGAAACCCCAAGCAGTGCCACAACATTCTGCAGTCTGAGCCAGGCAAGTTTGTAGGTTGCTGGTTACTGCAAGGCTTGGAAGCCCCCAAAGCAGGGCAGGGACCTGGGACCCTTGCTGGGATTTTTTCCTTTTGAGATGCTCCATAGGGAGCTGTCTTAGCAAGAGATTAAATTGGGTTCCTGCCCCATTGGGGAGCCACTTGGGACCAGAGGGGTGAGCAAAGCCAAAAAAAAACAAAAACAAAAACACTGGCCAACTGTCTTGGTATGCTTGCTGTGAGATGCCAGTACCAGGTTATTCTCTCCAACACCCCGATTGTAAAGGGCTGCTGGATAGGCTGATTGTTGTTAAAAACCCAGCTCACCAAGTGAGGTCCTGTGAGCCTTGGGTAGGGAAGACTTGTTGCTCCACTCTTTGGGCTTCAGTGGATCAGGACTGGCTACTCAGCTATTTTGAGTAGCTACTTATCATGGGCAATCTTACCAAAATCTGGGTCACTGAGAAGAGCAAGGGCAGGAGTAGCAGAAGCAGCAGAACCAGCATTGGGACAATGATGGTGGTAGTGAGGTTAATCTGCCCTCTTGTCTATTCTAAAACTAAAAGGCTTTAAAAAAAAAAAAGTAGATAAAGCACAGTGTTCAAATCCTTCATGAAAAGCAATTGTTATGCTTGTGCTTCTGGCCAACCCACTACACACAGAGTCCCATTGCCACCAGGAATGGACAGCCATGAGGAGAATTTAAGTGTATGGGCCTCCTGTTTCAAAATAACACCCAAGGGAAGAATCACAGTGCCCTGTCTTATATTTTCCCCTGATGAAAAAGGGAAACATCGAGGCCATCTCTGCTGCCCACCCAAGCTTCAGGAATCATTCTGCATGCCTTTCCAGGAAGGCAGAGCAACTCCAGAGTATTGGTGAAATGGGAATGTTCACTCAGGACTGGAATGTGTCTGGAAAGGGGACTGGCAATTTTTCAGGAATGGACATATAAAAAATTTTTTTTCTTTAGCTTTTCTAAGAATTCTTGTTGGGAAAAGTCTACATCTTTCTTAGAAGCTTTGTTCATAAATGTGTTGTTTTTTTCTGCTATCTCCTTCTGAAGTTGTGTTCTGACCTTCCCTATAACCATAGCAGTTTTTTAAGGATTAGATTTTTTGTTGTTAATTGCTCTTTTTTATGGTCTATTTCTGTA
The DNA here is from genome assembly GCF_016433145.1 of Gracilinanus agilis. Taxonomy (NCBI): domain Eukaryota; kingdom Metazoa; phylum Chordata; class Mammalia; order Didelphimorphia; family Didelphidae; genus Gracilinanus; species Gracilinanus agilis. The sequence goes on from NC_058131.1 coordinate 49,789,649, forward strand.
CTTTGAATTTTATGTTAGAGTTGGACTCTGATCACCAAGTAGTTTGTGTGTGTGTGTGTGTGTGTGTGTGTGTGTGTGTGTGTGTGTGTGTGTGTGTGTGAAGGTGGATGTCTGACCAAAGCTTCTGTATTTTATGTCTTTTTGTTGCTTTCACAGCTTGATATAGGGGCTTATAAGTTTTCAGTACTTTCAATATAGTATTATAAAGGGAGAGGTTGGATCACTGCCCTCCTAGTCTGTGCTCTAGACCTCACTCAAGTGATTCCCTGCTCCCTTATGACTTTGACCATTTCTTTCAATCCTTGAATTGCAAACTGGAATTGAGCAATGGGCAACAGAGCTTCCAAATGTTGCTTGGCCTTGTGCCTTTGGATAGTCCAGGAATCCCTTGGAATCTCTTCCTGACTTGGTTGTTCAGTCCCCACACAGTCCCTGGGCATTGCATTTGCTCCACAGGCAGTTTCTGCTTTCCTTGGGCCGTATTCCCAATCAGTACCCACCTCAGTGTCTACAGACCTATCTATCTTCCTAAGCTTCCCTGGGCTGGAATAAGTGACTCACTGTGATTTTGTTATTTACTTTTCCACTTAGAAGAATTCAGTCTGGTGTGTTTTTAAAGTTGTTGAAGAAGGGATATATTAGGATAACTCAGTAAAAATGCTGGCTTCACTTGGTTATCTTGGCCCCACCATTTGAATTCTGGATTTCCTGACTGGTTCTAATGACGATAATGACAATGTTTGCAGAGCTTTTTATACTTTTGAGTCATTACCTCCAGTTTATTTTGTATGTATCTTCTTTGTCTGGTTTCTGTATGAGCACCTGAAGGATTTATATATATATTGCATTTCTTTACATTCTCTGATCTTAACATATGACCTGATACATAGTAAATGCTAAAAATGCTTCTTCACTTAGCCCTTATGACAAACCTATGTAAGTGCTGTTTAATATTCCAATTTTATACATGAAGAAATTGAGGCAAGAAGGGTTAACTGTCCCCAGAGCCAATAGCTAAGTGTCTGAAATAGGATTTCAACTTGAGTCTTTTTTTACCCCAATTTCAGTATTTTAGGCATTATCTCACCTACCTGCTCACATCCTTTCTCTGGGTTTCATTGGGTTTTCATTCCAATTATCTCATTTCATCAATATTGTGACCTTGTCTCTTCACCTCTGTATACCTACAGTTTCCTCACCTAAAAAGGGAGATGATAATAGAATCTCCTGCCTCAGAATGATTGTAAGGATTAAATGAGATGATATTTATAAAGCCTTTAACATAGGACCTGGCACATAGTAAATATTTAATAAATACATATTTTATTCTTTTCTTCTTATCCTTCCCCTATTCAGAGTTTCAGCTCTGTGTGATTCTCCCCCAATCCCTTCCCATCCTATCTGGAGGAGGACAGAGAGGTAAGACCTGAAGATTCATCCATGAATAAACATTTATTAAGTGCCCATTCTGTTTGAGGCACAGTGCTAAACTCTGGGAATATAAACATGAAAAAGAAAGTCCCTTGGCCTCAAGGAGTTGATAGTCTAATAGAGGAACATCATACAATAGGGGAAACTGAAAATTTGAGGGTGAGAAGGGAAGGTATCTAATGAGGGGGAATGGATGGAGATAGAAAGGTTCAAAGGAATGCAACTGGGTAGGAAATGAAGTCATGGCTGGCCTAGGTGCCCTTCTAAAATGGAAGTTTGAAGCTAATAATCAAGGAGTTCCCAGGGGGAGAAGGTAATGATGAGGTGAGAGTATCAAAGTTGGTGTGATTTTGCCTGATGAGGAGGTTAAAGATAGTATAATGAAGAGATGTAAATTAACACAGTTGTGGAGGAAATGAAAAGATGGCTGACCTGGGCATTGTCCTTAAATGGAGGCTGGAGGAGGATCTCTCCACTTAGCACTGGATTCAGCACTGCTTTCTCTGCAAATTCTTGTCAAACACATCCTTTTCCCAACTCTACTCCCAAGTGAGGCATGCTAAGTAATGTGTATAGAGCCTTTACTTCAAGGGCAGCAAGACTGAAAATCTCTAACTCAGCAGAGGGCAGGCCAAGGAATACATCTGGCTGCTGAGAACACTTTCCAAAAGAACTGAGACCTGTTCTCTTCCAGAAGACTGGCTCTTCTGGAACTGATCTTCTTACCAGGGAATTAGAGAGTTAGAATTGCCAGCCTTAGAGACCTTCCATAAGTAGTGGATCCTTTAATATAATTTCACTAACATTTATATTGGGATTTCTTTTCCCTGCAGAGAAGCAACTAGCAAGAACAAAACTAAGGTTATGGAAGTCCTGCTTAAGTTGATGTTGTGCTAAGAAGCCAAAGCACCTGGATTCAAATTCCTCCCTGACATTTATACTCTTGACCAAGTCATTTAAACTTTACCAGAGTTTTGTAATCTGCAAAATGAAGGGATAGAACTAAGTGGCCTCTTAGGTCTCATTCTAGGATCCTATGAAATGATGTCACTTGACTTCCTAAATATTCCTCATGCACAGATATGATCACATCACTTTCCTGTTCAATAAACTCCTTATTTTCTTATTTTATTTATTTATTATGTTATAGTGTATTTTATCTTATATTTATATGATATTATCTTGATATATTTACATATTATCCCCTCATCTCCAGAAACAAATATAAAATCCTCTACTTGGATTTTAAAGTCTTTCACAACATGGTTCCTTCCTATCTGTCCTGGCTTCTTACATCATACTCCTCTCCATGAACTCTACATTTCAACTCTGCTGACCTCCTTATTGTTCCCACTCTTCAGGAATCTCTTCCTTTTCATTGGCCATCATGCAGGTCTGGAATACTCCACCTCCTAGTTTTCCTAGCTCTCTTCAAACTCATCTCAGTCAATCAATAAACATTCATTAAACACCTATTATGTGCAAAACACTGTACTAAGTCCTGGAAATACAAAAAAAGGCAATAGAGATTCTCTTTAGAATCTTATACTTCAATGGAGGAAACAACATGCAAACAAATATATACAAAAGAAATATATACAAAATATATAATATACATATGTAAATAAATAAAGATCGAATATACATATATTTGTATGTATATGTAAATATATACAAAACAAGCTACATACAGGATGAATAGGAAATAAATACCAGAGAGAAGGCACCAGCAAAGCCTAGCCCCTTTAAGCTCAGGATTCTATGGCCCAGCCCTGAGAAATGGAAGTAATCTTATTGGACAATAGGAGAGGTCAAGCAGGAAGGAGGTTGGTACTTCCCGGATCTAACTGCTTAATAGAGTTTCCCAACTGTAGCCTAAAGAATTCTCAGACAAGTGACAGTTTACTTGGCCTTTGGTTAAGGTAAGGCAATGACTTCAAGATTTTTAAGCTCATAAGTCAAAGATGTTTATTGGTGATGAATTGAATTAGGTAAGAGGGTATGGTAAATGGGTAAGGTGAGCTAAGATCTTGAGATGACTAACTTTAATTAACTACTCTGAGAAATATAGAAGGTCATCTTAAGGTGCAAAAGAAAAGAGTGCCTTAGGGGCACACTTAACTCTGAAACTCTTGGTTGCTGACCCAGGGCTATGAAGCCCTGGGCCAGTTGAGGATAGAAATAAACTCTTGTTTCCTATAAGTGTTATTGTGTTTGCCAATGAACTGTTGGTATTTGACCAGCAATGGTAGTTGTGCCTACCTGCCTAAGGAAATCTAAACCCAAACCACTCTGGGGCCCAGTCCCACATTCCTCCTCCCTCTCCCTCAGTTTAGCCCAGAAAAAGAAGTAGCAGTGAACTCCCATCAGGGGTCTGAGATCCTTCTTTTATACCCTCAATTCAAACTGCCATCCTGACCCCCATCTGGGTCTCATGCCAGGTTCTGTGTTCTAAATGGTGTTGTAAGGTAGATTAATAAATTATTATTTAGGAGACTTAGCAGGCAGGGCAGAAGGATTTTAAATGGAATGGGAAAGCAGGAAGTGTGCTTCTATTTTGGGGATGGACTCCATGGTGGTTGGGGACAAGTTGTAACTGATCCTGGAGAGACCTCAGAGGAAGTGGAGTTTGTAACCTGATTTCCTGGGATCCGGAAGGAAGACTGTCATCTGCTTGTGGGAGATTTTTGGTTGAGACTATTAAACCTAACCTGTGTTGCTGGTTAACTTGGGCTAGGTTAGCTCCCAGATCTACCCTCCTGAAGGAGTACTGGCTGAAGACCTGGGAAAGTTGTACCATTGCTGGATTTTGACAGGACTCAGCAATGAGGATCCCGCTTTCCATCCTGATCTCCATTGTGCCCTGCCCTGCTATAGTTTTAGCATAGAGTAGGTAAGTCCATTCCCTCTCCCTGCGGCTTGCCCATAGGCTGGTAGAATAGAAACTCCTTCTCCTTTCTTTAGACTATAGTTTCCTTAAATTAAATTTGTTTATAAGCCATCTTGTCATTTACTTTCTCGTTTCACAGACTCCCTGTCTATGTGGAGCAGGGTGACAGTTATGACTTAACTGTCACTTCTGTCAACTGTCATTTCCCCAAACAGCTAACCCTAGTTTCCCTGGCTTGTTTGGTCCCAGACTATTTCTCCATTACTGTCTCCTACTCACCCTTCTGAACCCAGATAAATATTTAAGTTAACTCCCCCTGGTTTTCCCCATAAGAACAGGCAACTGCCGGCTTGCACCCATGAAAGCATGGTTGCAAGATTTTATACACTACAGATAAAATAGACAAAGTACTGGTCAAACTAATAAAAAAAGAAAGAAGAAAACCAAATTGACAGTATCAAAGATGAAAAGGGAGACCTCACCTCTAATGAAGGGGAAATTAAGGCAATCATTAAAAACTATTTTGCCCAATTATATTGCAATAAATATAGCAATCTAGGAGATATGGATCAATATTTACAAAAATACAAATTCCTTAGATTAACAGCAGAAGAAATAGGATATCTAAGTAATCCCATATCAGAAAAAGAAATTGAACAGGCCATCCAAAAACTCCCTTAGAAAAAATCACCAGGGCCTCATGGATTCACATGTGAATTCTATCAGACATTCAAAAAGCAACTAATCCTAATACTATACAAATTATTTGATATAATAAGCAAAGAAGGACTCCTACCAAATTCCTTTTATGACACAAATATGGTACTGATTCCAAAGCCAGGTAGATCAAAAACAGAGAAAGAAAACTACAGAACAATCTCCCTAATGAATATAGATGCAAAAATCTTAAATAGAATACTAGCAAAGAGACTCCAGCAAGTGATCAAGAGGATTATACACCATGATCAGGTGGGATTTATACCAGGAATGCAAGGAAGTTTCAACATTAGGAAAACCATCCACATAATTGACCATATCAACAATCTAACAAACAAAAATCACATGATTATCTCAATAGATGCTGAAAAAGCCTTTGACAAAATACAACACCTTTAAATAAAAATCCTTATAAATATCATACTTTGGAGGCATTGAATATTAATTTCAATTTTTACAGTTGGCGACTTAAATGAAGGGACTTTCGAACTTCTAGTAAAAATAGTTCCCAGCTGCGCCTCCCTCCCCGCACCCTCCCCCCCCACCGTGGCAGAGCTTTCTGTGGCTTTTGCTGAGCGGCTGCCTCCCATTTTTTTTCCCAATCCATGCATTTTCCCACCCAGGCGTCTTTCACACACCTTCCTCACCCACTCCACCTTTGTGCTGGTTCCTCAGACCGCTGCAGCCTCCTGGTGGCTTCCAAGCACTTTTCCCACCCCTGGCTGAGCAGGGTTTTTTTAAACCTACCACTGTTTTCAGCCCCAAGCAGCAGCCAGCACTAGACTTAAGCTGCTTTATTTACTATTGGGGTTTCTTGCTCCTACGGACTGTCTGGAGACTCTCCAGCTGACCTGCCTACTACGCCTGTGACTGGTAAGCTTCAAAACACCCCGCAGCCTCTAGCCCCTGCGTGAGAAAGAGCCTTTTTACCTTGCAAAAACCCCTAACCTCTACTTGGCTTTTTGCCTTGGTGTGGGGAGGTCCTGATTTTTTTCATCCACCCCAGCCTGCTTTCTGGCTTCCCTGTCCAACTGGGGTTTAAAAATAAGCAAGATAATTACTTCAACCCCCAATTTCTGACTGTGAAGGCTTTAGAGCAAATATGCCCTGTTTTGTAGCCATATCCTCCATTTTGGTTTCTGGCACTCCTACCCTTCTCTACTGTAGTGTGACCATTTAACCACTAGAGGTCAATAGAGAGCAAAAAAATTTTTTTTTAATATATATTGTTTTCCTTTTCTCTGTTTCTCCCCCCTTCTTCCTGCTGAGTAACAACACCAAATAAGTATATAAATAAATAAAGGCATTAAAAATTCTTTTTAATCAAAAAAATTAAATTAATATTAAAAAAGTTTTTTACAAATTTAATATAATTATAAACTATATACTATAAACAAATTATAATATTTGATATACATGAATAAATTATAATTAATTTCTTAAAACAAAACTATTAAAAATAATAATAATATACAATACCCTTTAGTTTGCCCCTAACTCCAAATTAAATAAATAAACAAATCAATATATACATTAAAACTTATTCCATTTTCCACTTCCCTTTAATCTGTTTTTTTTATTATCACAATGTTCAGCAGTATAAATGCCACCCTACAAGAAACCTTTGCATTTTTTGCCCAATTAGGAACTTATAGAGTTCCTGATTACCTCCTTGTTTCTATGTGGCTTGAAGGTTTATTTTTATTCTGGGTTGGATGGTCACAAATGAGGAAAATGCAAGCCAATATGCAAGTTCAAATGAACCAGATAGTGTATCCCTTACAAGCTAAAATGACAGAAGAGGATTCTTCCCAAAACAGGCCTGATTTTTGCATATCTGTTTCCTCTAACATAGGAATACCAGGTCCCTCTACTATATCTCAGGTACAGAAACTCTTTTCTCGCACTCTAAACCAATTTGCTCATGCTCTGCAACTTCTGGCTAACATGGCCTACCCCCAGTCAGTAAATGATTCCTGTGCAGGGCTTTTTCCCTTACGGGAAGTATCCACAATAGCACCCGATGGGAATGTGGTCACAATGAAACAATATAAGCCTTTCACGAGCCAGGACATAAAAGATTTCAAAGAAAATTGCCCGTCCTTCACGGAAGAACCTTTAACAGTAATAAAAATATTTGAGGATATTTTCTATGATTATGAGCCCACGTATAAAGACACAGAAAAATTGCTCTGGACTTTCCTAACAGAATGGGAGAGGACTAAAATTCTCACCCATGCTAACAAACCCCGAGGATGTAATGCAGTACGCTGGCCATCTGAAGATCCTAACTGGCAGTATAATGATCGCAAAGACTACTCAGACTTACGTCTTGCTAGGGGTACCCTTCTAACAGCAATGCGAGCATATGCTGAGAAACCTCAGGCCTGGCCCAAATTTAAAAGTATTACACAATCTGATGATGAAACACCCTCCCAATTCATGGACAGGCTCATTGAAATGGGAAATAGATACATGGAACTTGACCTTTCTGTCGAAAAGGATGTAAGGCAAATAAAGGAACAATTTGTCCATAACTCTGGTAAAGAGATTGTAGATCATTTTAAAACAAATTGCCCTACATGGCCCAAAATGGACCTTGATGAGTTAAGGAGAATTGCTGTTTATGTCTTTAACAACCATAAAGAGAAACAGGAAGAGAATAATAGTTTATTGGACATATTCAAAAAGAATATGGACATGTTTAATAAGAGACTAGACTCCTTGACTGACTCTGTTGTAAGTGATAGAGCTGAAAAATGACTACAAGAGTCTGCTACTAGACCAATGGCAATTGCCCCCTCTCCATGAATCTAAATTTCAGCCCCTTCTATGCCAATTTTGTGGAAGAAGGGGTCATATAATGATGAACTGTAGGATTTGGAATCAGGCATCTAGAAATAATAACTTCAAAAATTACAACTTTAGAAATAATTATAATTATAGAAAAAATAACAATTATAGAAATAATGATTATAGAAATTATAGAAATAATAATGATTATGGAAACAATGATTTCAGGGATCGTGACTTTAGGACTAGTAACAGATCTAGGTATATGGATCAGACAATTGATAACTCATACCAAATGACTCCAGAGCAGTATATCTTGAGTGGAGTTCAGCCCCGAACCACCCAGGGTGCTACTGCCCCTCGAGGAGGAGCCCATGGGCCCACCCAAAGATTATGAAGATGTACGGGGAGGGGGGGAGGGTTTGAGGCACAGGGATCAAAGGATACAACCTTTGATTTTCCAGACCCTGATGCCTTACTGCCTGTTGTCCCCATCCACTGCCCCCCCCCATACTGACGAGCCTTATGTAACATTAAAGGTTGGTAATGCCTATTATGACTGTCTTATGGACACTGGAGCTTCCAGATCTGTATTGAAGAGTACACCAGACCCATATTGCAATTCCATAGGAGCAATAAGTGTGGTGGGGGTATCAGGAAAACCCCAACTGGTACCAAAGCTCTCCCCTAGTACGGTAGCCATAGGGCCCCTAAATGTGGAGCACTCTTTCTTATTGATGCCTGGCTCCCCTATAAACCTGCTGGAGAGAGATCTTTTATGCAAGCTTAGAGCCACAATAAATTGCTCTCCAGATGGCTCTATGTCACTGGAATTACCTGAGGAATCCTTAACTTTGCTCCCTGTGCTCCTTTCAAATAGTCATGAGATACAGGGGTCTCCCACTTTTGAAATCCCAACAGATATACCTGAGTCTCTCTAGGCCACATTACCTTCTGATGTTGGCATACTTAAATCAGCTGTCCCTGTCCAAATTAAAACAAAATCTAGCCCACCTCCTTCCATTCCTCAGTATCCTCTCTAGAAGGAGGCAATAGAGGGCATTACCCCAGTGATAAATTCACTAATTGACCAAGGCATCATAATTCCCTGTAAATCTGAATACAATACTCCGATGCTGCCTGTTAAAAAGCCAAAGTTGGGGCCTGATGGCAAGCATCTCTATTGATTTGTCCAGGATTTGAGGGCACTAAACAATCATGTTATAAAGAGACACCCTGTAGTCTCCAATATAAATACTATCATTTCTTCTATTCCTACCACAGCTACATACTTTAATAGACTTGTGCTCAGCCTTCTTTTCCATACCTATACATGAGGACTCCAGACATATCTTTGCTCTCACCTGGAAAGGCTCTCAGTGGACATGGGCATGTTTGCCCCAAGGGTATGTCGAAAGCCCAACCCTTTTTGCACAGATTTTGAGCCAAGACACAGACAATATTATATTTAAAGACAGCAAGTTAATTAAATATGTAGATGATTTACTCTTGGCCTCACCATATGCCACAACATGTCAAGAAGATAGTAAACATCTTCTTTTAGAATTACATAAAAGAGGCCACAAAATCTGAAAAGAAAAGGTTCAGTGGTGTCTCCCAAAAGTGCAATATTTAGGATTTCTCTTAACTGCTGGGTCCCGTTTAATTTCTCCACAACGTATTGAAAGTATCCAAAACTTAAGTGATCCTACCACTAAAAAACAATTGAGGGCAATACTTGGAGCAACAGAATTTTGTCGGCAATGGATCCCCTGCTATGGAGAAATCACTAAGTCCCTTGTAGCACTCACAAAAAACACAGTCCCTGAACCACTTAAATTGGAAAAGGAACACCAAACAGCTCTTTCAAATTTAAAACGGGCTACCCTGTCTGCCCCTGCTCTCGGTATCCCAAATTATGACAATCCATTTACTTTATATGTCCATGAAAGGAAAGGAGTAGCCTCAGGTGTTCTAACTCAACTTTTGGGACCTGATCAACACCCAGTAGCCTATTATTCAGCCCAGCTGGACCCAGTAGCTGCAGGAGCACCACCATGCCTTAGAGGATAGCTGCCACAGCTTTATTAGTGACAAAATCTACTGATTTGGTATTAGGATGCCCTCTGACCATAATGTGCCCACACGGGGTAGAAGCATTGTTATTAAGACATAGAACTTAAGCATTTACTGATCAAAGGATTACGAGATATGAGATAATCCTATTGAATAATGAACATATCACATTAAAACGCTGTGGAGCTCTTAATCCTGCAACCTTGCTCTCTGACTTGCCAATTTCCGGAGAACCTTTACATGATTGTACATCTTTGGTGTCCACTGTTGATAAACCTCGTAGTGATTTACTGGACACCCCTTTGGACAATCCTGATTTAATATTATTTACAGATGGTTCTTCTTTTATGAGAGAGGGTGTGCACTATACAGGAGCTGCAGTAGTTACAGAATTGGAGACTCTATGGTCAGCTTCTTTACCCTCACGCGTGAGTGCACAAGGTGCAGAACTCACAGCTTTAAAACAGGCTTGTATCATTGCACAGAACAAAAGGGTCACAATTTACACAGACTCCTGTTATGCATTTGGCATATGTCATGCCGTCAGCATGTTATGGCTTCAAAGGGGATTCTTAACATCAGCTGGAAAGTGTATTGCCAATGCAGACCTTATCACTGAACTTCTTTCTACCATCCAACTCCCTGAAGCCATAGCTGTTGTTCACTGCTCTGCACACACAGGTGGCACTGACCCTGTCTCCAGGGGAAATGATCGAGCAGATGCTGCAGCCAAACTAGCAGCCTTAGAAGGACCTGAGTCAATTACGCCACTAACAATTACTGAAAATTTGGATCTATCCCTTTCCTATAATGACAAGGAAGTGGGAAAAAGGAAGCAGAGATTTAAAGCAAAACAGATAAAAGGAGTATGGGTGTCATCTGAAGGCAAGCCCCTGCTCCCTAGGGCTTTCTATAATCAAATTTGTCATTCCATCCATAAACATGGTCATTTTGGCACCCAAGGCATTGTAGACTCTGTTAAAAGAGTATGGATAGCACCTGGAATAACTACAATTGTTTCCAAAATATGTACAGCTTGTCCCACCTGCCAGGCCTTTAATCAGCACACTTTTCAAGAAAAAGCTTTTGGTGGATGTCCTCTACCTTACACACCATTTGAACATTTGCAAATTGATTTTATCTCTATGCCAAAAGCTGGACACTATAAATTTTGTCTGGTCATAGTCGATCAACTGACCAGGTGGCCTGAAGCTTTTCCTATGGCTCAGGCCACAGCGGCTTTTGTTGCCAAAATCCTTTTGAAAGAGATTATTCCTCGTTTTGGCCTGCCAGCACGTATTGATTCTGATAGAGGAACTCACTTTACTGACTCAGTCTTATCACAAATTTATTCCTGTTTGGAAATAACTCCTAAGTTTCATACACCATATCATCCCCAGAGCTCTGGCCAAGTTGAAAGGATGAATAAGGAACTTAAAACTATGATTGGCATGGGGGCAGCTGGGTAGCTTGGTGGAGTGAGAGTCAGGCCTAGAGACAGGGGGTCCTAGGTTCAAACCCGGCCTCAGCCACTTCCCAGCTGTGTGACCCTGGGCAGGTCACTTGACCCCCATTGCCCACCCTTACCACTCTTCCACTTATGAGACAATACACCGAAGTACAAGAGTTTAAAAAAAAAACCTATGATAGGCAAATTATGCATGGAGACTCATTTGAAATGGCCTGAAATTCTACCTCTGGCTTTATTTTATCTCAAAAGCAGACCCAGAGGTGATTTACACGTCTCACCATTTGAGATACTATTTGGACATCCACCTATTCAGGCACAACCATTCAATCCTGCCTATACTTCGTTGTTAGGAGGGGATACAACCGTTGACACTTATATCAGACAATTACAAACAAAACTGCGAGAACTCCATGACTCTGGAGCTGCTGTTCAAGCAAGCCCCTTAGACTTCTCACTTCATGATTTGAACCCAGGTGATAGTGTGTACATAAAGAATTTCAAACGTACTGGGTCAACTGAACCTGCTTATGATGGACCATTCCAGGTCCTATTAACTACACTTACAGCTATTAAAATTGGGGAGAGGGACTCATGGATTCATTGCAGTCTTGTGAAACGAGTACCCCCTATTGATAATGAATAATTCTCTGTACTAAGTATTATTACCTGCACCTATTATATTTGACTATTGATTGTATTTGCCTATTGTGATGAGAATGCTCTATTGCTGGATTTTGCACTATTTTGTTGCACTTTATTTGATTGATCCTTGTATTTGAACGATATATATACTACCTAACAACATAATATCTGTATTAGTGACCTATATTGACCTGATGTGCCTTTCAAAACGTTTTATGCTTTTTGTCATTCCTTTTGTACTTTCTCAGATGTATAGTTGCTTTATATGCCTCATTTGCAGCCACATCACTTTGTCTACCTCATTTGCATTCACACTGTGGATCATGGCAAGTTAAGGAGGGAATGAATCTTATCTCTTGAAAATTAACCTCTATTCTTTACCTCTGTGATTGTGTAAAAACTACACAATTTTTTTTGTTGTTATTGGTTTTTCTTCCTATATGTGCAATACAGTATTTGATTTTTTTCTCTTTTCTCTCATTTTTTACATTTGGAGCACATCACCAGCATTAAATAGACTCTTGACTGTTTTGATTTTTGCAATAAGAATAAGCTAAGATGCCCATTTGCCTAGCATATGAATTTATACCCAAAAAGTTTTGGACTAGAGAAACCTGCCACTAGTTATTTAACTATTATGAGACTTTTGCTCAATGATTATGTCTAATCTAAGGAAAATCGGACCACAAAGGAGCACAGAGTTTTTGACCTGAAAAGTGCAAATGAGCACATAAAAGAAAGAGACTGAACTAATCCTACAGGGATTGATGACATTCTATGTAAAGACTTGATCCTGTGTGAGACTCGAGATTGTGACGCTTAGCATATGTTAAGACATAGGACTTCCTTGTACCGCACTTGATATCAAGTACTCAACATCGATTGTTCTGGCTCCATTATCTCTGATGTGAAGAAAAGTATTGCACCGGAAAATGCTATTTCCCATTTGTCTCGAGATCTAGTCTCCCTTTTCCATTTCTTTTATGATGTGACAGTGATTACTGTAGTCCAGTACAGTAAATTGCTAAATTGGGTTAGTGAGTGATTGTAGTTGCAAAGATTATGGGATATGGATTGCTACAGGAACCTGCTTTGACTTGTGAATTTTTTTTCTTTTCTCCCTTTTCTTGTTCCTAGAATTTTTTCCTTTCACATTTTTTTAATATCCTGTATTTTCCTCAGAGGTTATTTTTTTTCTCTCCTTTCTTTTTCTGTTTTTCCTTTTTATTTTTTCTTTGGACTTTTGGGTGTTTTGAGAATTGATTCACATACCTTATGCCTTGACCACGTATTCCTGTGTGATTCCCATGTGTATCCCTGTATTTTCCTCAGGGGGGGAATGTAAAGTTGTTCTCCTCTGGGTGACTATGTTACTTCTGTAAATTTGGACTTGAATTTGACCCTAATTTAGAACAGAAGACTACCTCCCAGAATCCAGAAGATGCCATGAAGATGCATGCAGAGACCACACACTGCTCCAAGAGATCCAGAGTGAATTTCAAGACATGGCGAATTTGAACTTTGGGGGGTTGAATGTATTTATTTTGAATGGACATTTTATGCCAGAAAAAGGGGACTGCCCCCTAAATGGCTTATTGTCAATGCATCAAACATTGGTTTTGTTCTTTCTCCCTTTTATTTCCCTTTTATCTCTGAATTATTGTAAACTTTAATTTGATTATGTTTTCATAATCCATTGGGGAGACTTGTCTCCCAAAGGATCACAGGGGGGAATGTGAAGTTGAAAATACCTTGTACCCCCTTTAAAACTACATTACCCAAACTCCTTTTGACCATATCCAGAATTCCTTTAGCCTTTTCCTATTGGTTGTGGTTTTCCCGGGCTGTTTTTGATATGGTCATGGTGGGCGTGGTGCCGGGGAATTTTTGGAGAGAAGGCACCGTGGTGAAGGGTGAGTTAGGTTGTTCCCCAGGGCTTTAAATAAAAATCCTTATAGATATCATACTTTGGAGGCATTGAATATTAATTTCAATCTTTACATTGGTCAAAATACAGTGTACAAAGTGTGAACCCCTCTCAGATGCAATTTGTAGCAGTGTAGAGAACCTTGAAATTAGTTCCCTTAGCTGGATCTTCACTACAAAAGCTGTTGTATTGGGTCTGGCTGGGAAAGCTTCTGGCCACTTCCTAAAACTGTCAATGATTACTAATGCATACCTGTGGGCATTGTTATATAATCAATCTGTATGCATTCAAAAGATGTATAGGCTAGTTGTTTGCCTCCTAAGCTATGAACTTTGGCAATACCTTGGTTGTATTGCATACAAATTCTTCACCTCTGGCAAACTTTCATTGCAACTCCCATAATTCCTCTTGCATTCCAATATCTCTGTATGGAATCATCCAATCCCAGAGTCCCATAATGCCCTTTCTGATGTAGAGCATTGCAAAAGGTATAATACAGGGATTTTGGCAAAATAGGTTTTCCATTTGCTGCCAGCCAAACTCCATTGCCTAAGTATGTACCAAGATGTTTCTTCCAATCCTTCACTTCCTTTGGAGAGTAGGCATTTTTCAGATCAACTTCATCTACCAAAGGCAAGTTCAGGGCTGAAATTGGTCCATACCTCACCTTGAATTTGGCTGTAATGTCTGCCCTTCTATTCCTTGATTCTATTGGACCTTGGATTTTACTATGGCCTTTGAAATGATTTACAGAAACTTGGGATGGCAATTGGAGTGCCTGCACTACCTCATTTGTTATATTGCCATATGCTATCTACTTGCCATTGGATGTTATAAAGCCATGGTTTTTCCAGAGTTTCCCAGAATGATGCACTACTCGAAAAGAATACTTAAAGTCATAAAAATATTCACTCTCTTGTTCTTAGATAATTGGAGAGCATGAGTCAATCCCAGTAACTCTGCTCCTTGAGCGCTCATTGTAGATGGAAGAGATGAGTATTAAAGGGTTTCAGTGGCTGAGACTAAAACTGTCTGAATGAAGAGCCTGGGAAAGTGGGTTATCTCTATCTACAAGTTCATCTAGCAAGTCAAGAAGCACAGGTTGAGAATTGAAGCATTGTCTTGTACTGTGGACATACAGAAATACTCAACTCCCTGACTTTACCCAGTGGATTTACCTTGCTGAGTTACCTGTGTTCCTGAGTCAAGCTGATACATCTCTGAAACAGTCAAAGGACATCTTAGTGAGAAACCCTTTTCCCTTTGACCAGCCAGTCTTTGTGCAGACTGTCTGCTATAAGTCTTACACTAGAGTAGTAATTTCCAACCCTCAAGCCCTTGTCTTTGCCAATAGTTTGAAAGTGTCAGATGGCCCATTTTCCCTTCATTACCTGCCCTGTTTAAACATTAAACTAATTTGTATACATTTCCTGGTGCTCTCTCCTCGAAACCATCAAGAACCCACAGAGCTTATTGTTTCCCTGACTAGTTTGGATTTCAGTTAAACTGTCTGTTACCCAAGTTGAACAGATTCTCTCTCATTCCCCTACCCATTTCCCAAATCCCCTGTGAGTTTCATTTAGTTTTATTTATTACATCCTTTCCCTAGCTGAGTCTGTGTGTGTGCCCCAGAGTGTGTATTCCCTTGTGTGGTCCTAGTTTCCCAATCAGCTTTTAACACACCAAAAGTCACTCCTTGTTTCCAGGTCTTTCCTTGCTGTGAAACTCAAGGTTCTATAATGATAAGATGCCAAGAGAGACTGAGTTCTTTTTTTAAAAACTTAACTAAAACTGGCAGGACTTTGGGAATGCCTCCACAGCCTAAGAGCTTCTCTAATATAGTTGGTCAACCAGAACCAGTTACAAAACATCTATGAGGGGGCAGCTGCATGGCTCAGTGGATTGAGAGCTAGGCCTAGAGACGGGAGGTCCTAGGTTCAAATCTGACCTCAGACACTTCCCGGCTGTGTGACCCTGGGCAAGTCACTTAACCCCCATTGCCTAGCCCTGTAAGAAATAAAAAAAATTAATATAGAATGATATATATAAAAGATATTAGGGTTTAAAAAAAACACCTATGAGTGCTCCACAGTCTTTCTTTCCAAAATTTTTCCCTCACATGTCATCACAGTTTTCCAGAAGAGCCCCCTGGAATTTTCAATATGGAGAGATACCATTTCAGGACATGTCTAGACCTCTATTATATTAGAATTTCTATTTTGGTGTTTAATTGAGAGAAAGGTTATTTTTTAGTGTTTAGGGAGTTTTGATTTGTTGTTTTTATTTGCATACTCAATTTATTATGTTCTTTTTCTCTTTAATTGATAAAAGTCTTTAAAGGCATAAAGTTTCTTTTCAGGAATTCCTTGACTGCATCCCAAATATTTGGCATGTTGTTTAATTTTGTCTTTATCTTTAATGAAATTATTTATTTTTACTACTATTTGTTCTTTGACCCACCAATTTTTTAGGATTAAATTATTTAGCCTATTTAAATTCAAAATACTTTTTCAAAGGTATGTTACTGGTTAAAAAATTTATTGTGCTGTGCTCAACAAAGGTTGAATTTAATATTTCTGTTTTCTGAATTTGTTTATAAGGGGTTTCTGCCCTAACACATTGTAAGGGTGTCATGTATGTGTAAAATCCGTGACAGATTGTTTACCATCTCAATGAGGGGTAAAAGGATAAAGTGAGGAAGAGAATTTAGGACTCATGTTTTTAAAAGAATGTTAGAAATTGCTTTTACATGTAATTAAGGGGAAAGTAAAATATATTAAAATTGTAAAAAATAAAATGGCTCAGTAAAAAAAGGGTGTCATGATAAAACAATGATATATACTCTTTTGAATTCCCATTCAATAATTGCCAGATTGCTATCATATTTAACTTTTCTAAAATTCTATCAGATCCATAACTTCCTTCTGGCTTTGTTATTTTTGTTAGATTTCTCTAGGTTTGAAATAACTATATTAATATTCCCAACTATTAGTTATGCTATCTGTTTCAAACTACAATTCAGTTTATATTTATATATTTAAATACTACTCCATTTTGTATGCCTCAAATATTGATATAATTTTATTTATCTATTGTGTTTTTAAGCAAAATGTAGCTTCTCTATTTATTTCTTTCAAACATGCACAGTTTTACTATCTGATATTATGATTAGTCCAGTTCAATCATTTTTTAGTTGCTTCCAACTCTTTGTGAACCCGTTTGGGGTTTTCTTATTCAGAGATACTAGAGTGATTTTCTATTTCCTTCTCCAGATCATTTTAAAGGTGAGGAAAGTGAGGAAAGCACAGTTAAGTGGCTTACCCTGGGTCACACAGTTATTGTTAGATGTCACATTTGAATTCACGAAGATGAATCTCTCTCACTCTAGGCCTGGTGCTCTATCCACTACAACACCAAGCTTCCCCTTGATTGGTTCCTCTGCCTTAAAAGCTGTGATGTATAATAAATTCACCTCTCACTTTAAAAAAATTATAACTAATTTCCCCATGTTTTCCTAAGTTACACTCCCTAGAGGAGTACCAGATGAGTCCAAGACCAGAAATCAAGTAATATCAGGAGAGAGGGCAGAGACATTATAATGGCTCAGTAGCAGCAAGAGCTGAAACCACCCAATCCTTTCAGACCAATCCTTTAAAAGCACCACAAAATGACAGGAGTCAAAAACCAGGAATAAGATGGAGAAAGGGGGATCTATTGAGAAAAACAATGTGAAAGGTAAGCAGAGAGAGTCAATTTTCTCATGACTGAAATGAAAGTGTGTGATTCTGAAAGTGAAATATTTGGCCTTTACCCCCAATATCCTCAAGGAAAAAGCACTGGTTAATGAACCCAATTGAGACAAGGATGACTGGTTTGTTTTAAATGTCAAGGGCCTTTTACTGATTGTTTATCTAAAGACTATCAGGACAAACCTGGTAAAGAAATTGATAAAAGACAAAAGCCCCTGATTCAAAGGCAATAAACAACTTAGATGGTTCCTTATCTCCTAGAAATGTTAAAGTAACAGTTTTTTTATACCTCACCATACCCTGAACCAAGTTGGAATACACTAAATGGAATACACTACACTCTAAGCTAAATTGGGTTTATATTATAAGTTCAGGCCTCAGGCAGGGGCTGGACAGGGGGAGAGAAAGGAGAATATAATGTTAAGAACCTATAAAATGTCTCTTTTTGTATCAAGGTATTGCATTTGCCATTAGGGCCTCTGTCTTTCTCATGAGGAAAAGAAACAAGCAACTACTTTTCTTTATTCTCATTTTCTGACTCCAGATGTTTTGTTTTTATTTTTATTTTGAGGGGGTAGCACTGAGTGCCCATTCTTTTTAGCCCATTCACATGGGATAAGGGCTAACTGGAAGTAAAACTGCACACAGAGGAGTACTGGGCAACTACCTCCCTCCTACTGCACCAGGTGAGCCTGGGCATAGGCCAACCTTGAGATCCTGGGACCCTGCCTACCCCAACTGGAAAAAGAGGCACAAAAGTGCAATGAGAAAAAGAATTTAAAAAAAGCAGAATTGACTTATTGGGAAAAGAGGCAAAAAAGTCCAATGAAGAAAAAATTTCCATGAACAGTAGAATATACCAAATGGAAAAGGAGGATCAAAAGGTCTTGGAACAAATTCACTCTTTAAAAATTAGAATTGGGCCATTCAAGATCCAGGACAACTGTAAGAGATTTATGAATATCAATGATATTCACATCTAGAGAAAAAACTGTGGGAGTAGAAATCCAGAAGAAAATATATAATTTGTCTCTTATTTCTATGGGTATATGATTTGGGGTTTTGAAGATTATTACAAAAAAAGAATAATATGTAAATTGTAATTGAGTGATAATATATGTATAAAAGGGTTGTTAGATCAAGGAGGGCAAATGGAAGACAGGAGGGATATCACAAGAATCATGTAACTATGAGTGAAATTTTTTTAATAAATAGATAAATAAGTGGAATGAAGAAAGAAAAAATAGAATTGGAGAAATAAAAACTAATGGCTTCATGAGACATCAAGGAAAAATAAAATAAAATAAAAAGAATGAAAAAAATAGAAGAAATTTTGAAATATTTCACTGAAAAAACAATTGATCTGTAAAATATATTAAGGAGAGACAATTTAAGAATTATTAGAGTACCTGAAAGTCAAGACCAAAACAAAAGACTATATATCATATTACAAAAAATTATCAAAGAAAACTGCCCTGATAATCTTGAACAAGAGTGAAAATAGAAATTAAAGGAATCCACAGATCACCTCCTGAAATAAATCCCCAAATGACCACTCCCAGAAATATTGTAATCAAGTTGAAGAGCTCTGAGGCTTAGGAGAAAATACAGCATGTAGCCAAAAAGAAATAATCCAAATATCATGGAGCTCCAGTCAGGATTACACAGGATTTAGAAACTTGTACATTAAAAACTTGAAGGCTTGGAATATGATATTCAAGAAGGCAAGGCAACTTTGTTTATAATGAAGAATCACCTACTCACCAAAATTAACTATGTCCTTTGTGCAGTGAGATCTCTGGAAGCTGCTGATTCAGTCTTCTCTAGGGACTTCTGATGGTTTGCAGAACTCAGAGCACTATGAGCTATTTTGCCCTGGGGTTAGGGCGGTGATTCCCAAAGTGGGCACTACCACCCTCTGGTGCATACTGCAGCAATCCAGGAGGGTGGTGATGGCCACAGGTGCATTTATCTTTCCTATTAATTGCTATTAAAATTTTTTAAAAATTAATTTCCAGCGGGCTAAGTAATATTTTTTCTGGAAAGGGGGCGATAGGCCAAAAAAGTTTGGGAACCACTGGGTTAGTGGTTTCATCACAAGCTTGAATGGTCCCAGATCCATGGACTTGGTGCCTCATTGCTGTCTTGTGCCTGGACTTGGAACTTCAAGGGGTGGGTGTGAGATGCTTTGCTGTTGGCATGGGCAAGATCCTGGAGTCTTGAATTGGCTTATTCCTAGATTTAGAACCCAGCTCAGTAGGTTGAGGTAAACACTCGCACTCCTCTGTGTGTAGTTTTATATCTGGTGCCCCTATTACCTGGTGAAATACACCCTCTTGGCATACCTTTCAAGTTGTTTTCTGCAGAAGAGTTACTTCACTCCCTCCACTTGTTGGTTCTGTGTTTCCAGTATTTGTTTTGAGGCACTATTTTGAGATTGATTTGAGAAGATTCTCAAAGCAGTTTCAGCTTTCTGTGCTGCTAAGGCACTATCTATGTATATAAACCATAATGCTTGTTTCCCTATTCCTAAGTGTGATGGTTCTTTGGTTATATTTCAAATCTCTGTCCATTTTTGGCAGGTCATCACTATGTTGAAATTTCTATCTTTATGTAATTTAGAAGTAAGTTTTTCTGTTAATTTTCTTTGGACTTGAGGGACTTCTGAATTATATACTGCAGTGCAATAAAGTCATTTGCACTATTGCAAAATTTTTGTATAAGCCTGAACATTATAGCTACATCATTCTCCTATTTACTCTTTTATTATAAACATACAATTCAGCACACTTATAAATGAAACTGTAAAGAAAATGTATATGTCTGATCACATAAAAAGATTGAAATGACAGTTTCTTCATATGGTAGATAGTAGCCCACAAAAGTGAGAATAGGCCCCTGTAAAATGACAGTCATAACCTAAAAGTAGTCAGACATGTAGCTTCCCCCTCAGCATGAGAACTTAATCCAATTTCTTCCCAAATACTATTGTCCTTCCAAACAATCACTGGTGCAAGAATTTTGAGAAACATTTTTAGATGGTTACACATTGGCTTAATGATTTATCATGCCATAGAAAACTCTGTCTAAGCTTCAGTGAGTCATTGTACTCAGATTGCAAATCATTATTAACCATTATCTATGTAAATGAATTACCTAATCCTTTAGCTTATGTAACATGACCCTATAAAATACTAGCTGTGATGAAATAAACTTTGCCTCTGATTGACCATCTTCAGTGGCCCTCCTGATGTGTGTCATCCTCCTCAGCACATCACATTATCCTCACCCCTCTGGAATCCTTGAATGTTTATCGGTCTCCTAACAGTAGATCTTGGGCTGTGAATGCGAAAATCAGGTAGAGAAAGATTCAAGTTTGTATTTTTGAAGGTTTAAGAATGAATAGTAAAAAAAGTTAAATGAAAGGTAAAGTCTTTGAAATTTCTTTAACTTCTCATATAAAGATTATAAATATATCCTGTACTCTTATCCCTACAAAATAAGTGTCTTGTTTTGTGTTGTAAGGCATACTTTTCATTATTAAGAATACTGAAATTTTTAATTGAATTTTTGAATAGCTAATTAAATTGGTTGAATGAATTGAAATGCAGAAATCCTCTCATTTAACCTTAAAAAATCATAGTGTGAGCTACAACATTTAAAAGGTTTTCAGATTGTTATCATGAATAGCTTTCATCCTGGTAAAACAAAATGAGACTTGACCTGTGTTTTCCTTATTTTCTAAAAATTAATCACTAATTTGAATCTTAGTAAATAGACCAGGCTGCTGATCAGAGATTAGATTGACAAAAGAAATTTATAAAATTTACCACAATTTAAGGGAAAACCTGCCATTGGTTGCCTTTTAAAAAAGAGTAATAATTATTTACTTTTTTTTCCTTTGTGAATCTCTTTAGAACTTCCTCAGATGGTTGTACTGAACTTTTTTCTAGTCTGTCCTTACAGAACTCAATTCTTAAGTGACTCATTTTGAAGAACTAGTATGTCTCTCAATCTGAGCATAATAATTCTCAGCTTAAATCTTAGATTTCCTTTTGCTTAAATTATTGTAGATTGCCACTTTATTAAATTCTATTTATTTCACTTTTGTCTTATCTGCAACTATACTGCTACTACTGTCTCAAATCCCCACTTATTTTATTTAATACCCATTTCTTATACTTCCAATCTCCCTCACCTCAACTACTTCCCCATTTTCTCACACTTATTTGACTAGAATTAAGGACATAATTACTATTATTTCTAGCACTTACACAAAAATAGAACTAAATCTATAGTGACTACCTACATTATTGGTGAAACTCAGGTAGTTTACATTTACCAAACAAGGCTTTCCTATTTGAGACTGAATACTGAGGATTTACTTGGAAGTTCTTCTTCTAAGGTCTTCTTTTCAGGCATGAATGTCAAGTTGCTTCTGAGACTTTTTAAATTTTTTCTTTTTTGGAACCGGATTTTATTTTAAGCCAAAATCACAACTATTGTAGATGTTAAGAGTCAGTAACAAGGATAGTCCTTATGAGACTGTCAAACTACTCATCAAAGTGAATGATTTCTGGATAAATTGCTCCCATCACTATTTACCTGGCCCTGAGGAGAGTCAGAGGATGCTACTATTTGGGAATCCTGATGTAAGACCCTCCATGATTCAGAGGTTCAAATAAGTCCATCACATCTGGGCTAGACTGTCACACTGTCCTTCTTTGGTCTCTCTCTAACATCTACCTGAGCATCAGGAACTTATTTGTAACTCCTTTTTCCTTCTCATTTAGCAAATGCACTTTTTTTAGTCCACATCAATGCTCCGTTGTACCCTTAATAACACACATGTTTTGTAATTCACTCTACTTTGAATTGCTTTTCCTAAAAGGGCATATTTTCTTCATTAAGATACCTACAGGCTTCTATCATATGTCTCTTACCTTCTCTCTACTCTGTCTCACTGTCCCTTGCCCGTGTGTGAGGAGAAGATCTTTCTAGTCTCTCCTCCTCACAAGAGGGGAATCTGTGGGATGAAATTTTCTTTCTGCTTTTTCTTTTTGTGATGACTAAATGTTTTTTCTTTAATTTGAATCTTTTCGAAGGATACCTCCAGTCTGGTCCTTTTGAACTATCATCTACTTCCTCCTTTTGTTATTCCTAACAGAAAGAGCCATCGCTGAGCAACTGTACCTATTTTCCTTATTCAAGCTTGATGTCTTGGTCAAGATAAATGATGTCAGTGCTTCTATGTCTGTTATGGCCTGGGTGACCTTTTAAATTTGAAATGTTAAAAATGTTTACATTTTGAAATGAATTCTTTGTCAAGTTGGCAAAGTCATTTTCTTCTTTCTACTTTGCTATTCTCAATTTAGACTTTACTTAGAAACCCTATCACCTTCCCTAAATCCTAAGTCAATTGTTAGAGTCACTGTTAAAGGAATTCCTCCTTGTGAATGTCCTCTGTTAATTCACTACGATTTTTAAATCTGAAAGTGAACATTTTTCTTAAATTTAAAAATTTCCCTGCCACTAGTGAGTCAGTTCTTTACTGGAAACTCATGGACTCAACTCATGTTTTCCATTTTACTCCCTTGCCCATGATGAAGACCTGTGCTCTAAAACTTTGGACATTTTCAGAAGCAATCTTCACTCCATACATTTGACCTCAGTGAGCACTACAAGTCACCCCATCTAAGTGATGTGGAAGAAACACAACCAGGGTGGTAGTATCGTCTTATCCCAAGATTAGGAGACTGACTCCATTCAGTCCAGAAGTAAGAAAAGAATTTTATTTGAAGGAGTGATTTATTGTGGTATAATAATTAGTGGAATAGCCTGGGCTAATCAGGAAGCCTTAGGACCTGTGGATAAGCCCAGGGCTTAGTAGAGTAGTGATTTTGAAGCTGATAGAGTGGAGTAATAGTTCTTCTATGGGGTGGCAGTTTCCTCAATGGAGTGAAGCTTCCCCCTTACCTTCCATTGTAGAATGACAGCTTCCACCAAGGAGTGCCAACTTCCACCATAGAGTAGCAGTTTCCACCATAGAGTGGCAGTTTCCACACCCTGTGGATCAAGGTTGGCATATTTACTGGGGTCTTATCACTTAGCATGTCCCTTTCCAAACTCAGGTGGAGGTATGTTTTAGGGTTTGTTGCCATAGGCAGAAAGGAACATGCACAAGATTGAGGGATTCTTCTGTGATACCAGAGTCCCCAGTGCTCAGGTTCCATGTTCTTTCATTGTCCAACTTGTTATCATTTGTCAGGGAGAGGTCTCCATGCCCTTCCATTGTGGGAACTTGAGGAGGGGATATGGTACATTGGGGGGACCATTATAGGTCACTAATTATTTCCAAGAACAATATAAGCAATTAATAAAACAGAGAAGATACAAAGCTGATGTCTAGCATAGAATGTTAGAGATCCTGGTACACAGAGTGGATAACTGGACAATCTACAATTCATGCTTGATTAATGCTGAAATTATAAGAGTTGCAGTTGATGATTAACTAGTGAGAAATGCAAGATTTCAGAGTATGAGGGGCCCATTCCTATTACTACCCCTTCTTACCCACCGCCAGCCCACATTGTAAGGACATAAGCAAAAGGCTTTGGAGTCAGGATCCTTGCAGATCTTGAAAGGCAAAACTTCTCACACTTCTGACTATAGAAGTAAGAGAGTTGGTTCTATAAAGGTAACCATATTCTTAATAGATCAGACTAATGAGAGACCTCTCTATTTAACATCTTGTGACTCCAAGGTATCCAGTTAATCATCATCATTTCTCATCAAGAGCTACACTTGAGAACACTGTGCTTGAAGAACTTTGCCAATGAATTTCCCCTCCTGGACATCCCTGGCTAGTCTGGACCACCAACAGCAACTGCTCCCTCGCTTCTTCCAACTCAGCTCAAATTGCTGCTGGTGTCTCAATGGCAGCTGCTGCCTATTCACAGGAAGTCCAACATTGTGCATCCTGCCTGTGTCTCAGGAGAGAGTTTGTCAGTGTCAAATTAATATATTTGTAAAATTGATAATCATGTGTCACTATCTGATATTTGTGACCATACAACATAAATTGATAAAATCCCAAAATTTTAATCATGAGTTAAATCTTTAGCTCACATCTAGAAATCTTTAGAAATATGCTCTTTTAAAATACTTAAGTTTATTTTAAAAACTTTGCCTCATTTTGCATTTATATTACAAGAGGAGACTGCTTCCCTCCTGAAAATCTTACAAATCTTTGCCTGACTTACAATTTTGTTATATTTCATTGCTATATGTTTACCTTTTTCTCTCTTCTCCTTTGATTGTCATCTATGTGCCTCAGTAAGGGAATGTGCCCTCGGGACCATGCTTGCCCAGAGATGAATACCCTCTATATTTATTTAGTATTTAGTCATATACATATACACAAGTATGTATATGTATATGATATTTAGTATTGTCCATCACTGAATATACCAATTTTAGGGCCACAGAGGGGATTATAAAAAGAAATCTAATTAAGTAATTTTCATCACTTAAGGATTCCACTATAATAGTTTGATAAAGCTGCAACTGTGTGATTTAAATAAGATATAGTGGTAATAAGAATGTTATAAGGGCCTCTGAAATGATGAAAGTGTTGTCTACTTCCCCTGTTTTCACCTTGCCATACACTCTAGAGGACATGTAAAGAGGAAACTGGGACCCTAGTCCTATACCGTCATAACCAAATGGCCCTAGAAGGGAAAGGAGAAAGATGAAAGGTGACTGAGATATATCCTACCTTACTAGAATGTTTTAACCATTCAGCAAAATGTTCCCCAAATTACTTCAAAGATATTCTGATTATTTTCCCTGTTAATGACTTCTGGTAACCAATTGTTCAAAGCTCATAGAACCCATTGTCATCTGGACATATGATGTCCCATGTCACATTCTTGATGTTGTATGAAGACTTCAGACTCTGTATTTTGTGCCCACAAAATAAAGTCAGCTCTTTGGCTCAGGGTGGTGGCACTTCTGGTACAATAAATAATAGTGATAATACTGGGCATCTTTGTTTTAGCCCTGATCTTTTTGGGAAGGGTTTCAGTTTATTTCCATGACAGATAATGATTGTCAATGCTTTTAGATAGATGCCATTCATCACTTTAAGGAAGGTTTCATTCATTCCAAAGTTCTCAAATATTTTTATAAGGAATGGGTATTGTATTTTGTTGAATTTTTTTCTGCATCTATTGAAATAATCATGTGGTTGCTGTTGGCTTTCTTACTAATATAGTTGATTATGCTGATGATCTTCTTGAAACTAAATTATCCCTGCATTCTTGATTTAAAACATACCTGATAGTAATGTATGATTCTTGTGAATTTTTCTCCTTGTAATCTCCTTGCTAGTATTTTATTTAAGAATTTTGCATCAATGCTCATTAGAGTGTGATTGGTCTATAATTTTTGTTTTTGTGTTTTAGTTCTTCCTGGCTTAGGTGTCAATACCATATTTTTGTCAAAAAAAGAATTTAGAAGGATTTGCTCTTCCCCTATTTTTCTACATAGTTTCTATAGTTTTGGAGTTAGTTGTTCTTTGAATGTTTGGTAGAATTCAGTTGTGAATCCTTCTTGCCCTGGGGCCTTTTTCTAAGGGAGTTCTTTGATGACTTATTCAATTTCTGATTCTATGATGAGGTTGCTTTAATTTTTCTATATTGGCTGTGATGTCACCTGTTTAATTTTTGTTAATGGTAATATGGATTTTTTAATAAACTTAATTTTTTAAGTTAATTCAAGTCAATCAATGACATATTTTTTCATAAAACCAATTCTTTGTTTTATTTATTAGTTCAATGGCTTTTACTTTCAGTTTTATTCATTTCTCTCTTGATTGTCAGGATTTCAAATTTAATGTTTAATCAAAGGTTTTTAATTTAATTCTTTTTCTGTTATCTTTGATTGCATGTCCAATTCAATGATCTGCATTTTCTCAATATTATTAATGTAAGTATTTGTAGATATTAATTTCCCCTCAAGAACTGGTTTGGTTACATCCCGTTGATTTTGATGTAGTCTCTTAATTGTAATTTTCTTTAATGAAATTGTTGATTTTTTCTAATTTTTTCTTTGACCCATTCATTCTTTAGGATAGGATTATTTAATTTCCAATTCATTTTTTGTCTTTATTTCTGCTGCCTTTTGTTTAGTGTAATTTTTTTTTTTGGTATTATGGTCTGAAAAATATTGTAACATCCATGACCCTGAGAGGGGATAAAGCTGCATCACAGAATTCCACACTGCCCCCAAGAATTCCAAGGGAGGGAGCAGTTAGGGGCAGTTAGGGGCAGTTGGAGACCTGGTATAAAAGCCAGGTCAGCCCTCTGGCAGAGGTTCTCTTGGAACACACCCTGTGGGTTCAAGGGCAAGAGGGAGTATTTCTCTGACTGCCAGAAGTGAGTTATCTCCATAGCTGACTTCTAGTAGATGAACAAAACCAACTATATACCTTCAATTTCATTGCATAGGACTTAGGAAAAGACTATTTTAGGGAATTAGTTTGGAGTCAAGCTTGGGGTGATATTCACACTTTCCATAAGCCACAATTTCTACTTTCTAGTGGCTCTGAAGTTGATCCTGTCTTCAAAGCCAGTGGGCTGCTCCTGAAGAAATCAAGCCT
Source organism: Gracilinanus agilis (assembly GCF_016433145.1). Classification (NCBI taxonomy): domain Eukaryota; kingdom Metazoa; phylum Chordata; class Mammalia; order Didelphimorphia; family Didelphidae; genus Gracilinanus; species Gracilinanus agilis. Next base: position 49,817,006 of record NC_058131.1, read on the forward strand.
CACCTATTTCTATCCTGTGGGGAAATAATACATACAGAGAAAGATATTATCATAAAGGTTTTATTTAGTCTTTTCTGTTACCAGATTGAATCTTGAATTTACCTAGCCAGATCTAGTCTCCGTTGCTTGACTGGAAGATGTCAGTAACTGATTTTAACTGCTCCCTGTGTGGGGGTGGAGGAAGATTCTACTCCCTTACTTTAACCCGTCCCTTTTTTTGTGAAGCCTGTCCTGCTGCTTCTCAGTTCAGGGACCTAGAGAAAATATTGTTAATTGAACTGTACCGTCAATCATTCAGTCCTATCTTACAGTATACCATTCAATATTTCTGCTAATCTACATTTGAATGTGAGGATTTTATGTCCTATTATGTGGTCAGTTTTTATAAAGGTGCATATTCCTTTCTTTTCCCATTCATTTTTCTACAGAAGTCTATCATATCCAATATTTCCAAAGTTCTATTTATCTCCTAAACTTCTTTCTTGTTTATTTTCTGGTTGGATTTATGTACTTCTGGGAGGGGAGGGTTGTGGTCCCCCACTAATAATAACTTCTTCTATCATTTCTTTCTATAACTCATGTAACTTTTCCTTTAGGAATATGGATGCAATACCATTTGGTGCATAGGTGTTTAAGATTGATACTTTCATTGTCTATCATGCCTTTTATCATGATGTGATTTCCTTCCTTTTCTCTTGATTAGATCTATTTTTACTTTTGTTTCCTGAGAGATTATGATAGCTACCATAGATTTTTTTTTTACTTTAGCTGAGGCAAAATAGCTTCTGCTGTAACCTCTTATTTATTGTATCTTCCTGTTTTCGATGTCTTTCTTATAGATGGCATATAGAGGGATATTGGTTTTTAATTCACTCTTCTATCCTTTTCCACTTTATTGGTGAGTTCATCCCACTTATATTCACAGTTATGATTACTAATTATATATCCCTCCATTTTATCTTTCCAACTTACTCTTCTTTCTCTCTCTCATTTTAGCCTTTCCCTGTTCACAGCTGATTTAAAAAATAATAATAAACACATACCTACCATTTTAGAAGAAGTACTGTGTATTGGTTCTGAGGCCGAAGAGTGGTAAGGGCTAGGTAAGGGGTTAAGTGACTTGTGCAGGATTACACAACTAGGAAGTTTCTGAAAACAAATCTGAACCCAGTACCTCTAATCTCTAGGCTTGGCTCTCAATCCACTGAGCCTAGCTGCTCCCTTCACAGATGTTTTGTTTTCAATGACCTGTGTCCCCCTCTCAGGATCCTCTTTCCTTATTCTCCCTACCCTCCTAGTCTCTATAGGGTAAGATAGGCCAAGTGTGGGTGTTATTTCCATTTTGAGCTAGTTCTAATGGGAGTAAGGTTCTAACTTAGCTACTGCCCCCCAATCTTCTCCACTGTATTTGCCTCGTATGTGTCTCTTTTTTTAACTTAAGTTCCAATTTATTCTTTTCTAAATTAAACTTTATTTTATTTTTCTCCATTTACATGCAATAACCATTTCCAACATTTTTCAAAGAATATTGAATCTTGAATTCTCTTTTTCCCTCCCTTCCCCCTAAACTCACCCATATTGAGATGGTAAGCAATCTTATATAGATTTTACATATACCATCATCTAAAACAGTTAATCCTATTAGTTAATCATTTTGTGGAAAGAAAATCAAATTGTAAAAATTGATGAAGTGAAAAATGTTTACTTTGGTCTGGATTTATATTGTATCAGTTCTTTTTCTCTGGAAGCAGATGACTTTTTTTATCATGAATCTTTTAAGATAGTTTTGGATAATTGTATTGTGAGAATAGCTGTTATTCACAGTTGTTCATTGTAAAGTGTTCTTGTCACTATACAATACTGTCTTGGTTCTGCTTATTTCACTCTGCTTCAGTTTGTGTAAGTCTTTCTAGGTTTTTCTGAGTTTATCCTGCTTGTCACTTCGTATAACACAACAGTATTCATTACAATCATATACTATAACTTTCTCAACCATTCTTCAATTGATGGATATCCCCTCACTCTTCAATTCTTTGTCCCTCTCCAAAAAAAAGATCTCCTTTAAATATATTAAATATATATGTATGTATATGTAGATGTATCTGTATATGTATACGTATATGTATATGTCCTTCCTCTTTTTGTTTTTCATTTCTTTGGGTCACAAACTTAGTAATGATAATGCTGGGTCAAAGGACCTTTTGGCATAGGTCCAAATTGCTCTCCTCAGTGGTTGAATCAGTTGACAACTTCCCCAATAGTTCATTAGTTTGGTCATTTTCCTTTTCTGTCATAATAGCTAATCTGATAGGTGTGAGATGATATCTCAGAGTTGCTTTCATGTGTATTTCTCTAATTAATAATGATTTAGAGCATTTTTTTGCATGACTACAGGAAAATGTAATTACTTTGACTGACAACTGCCTGTTCATATACTTTGACCATTTATCAATATATTTTTATATATTCTTATATATTCACCTCATTTCTCTATGTATTTGAAAATGAGACCTTTAGTCAAGAGACTAGTAAAAACAATTTTGCACCATTATAATTACTGTGTATTACTTTCCATCCTCTTTAACCCTGTTAGTTTCTGACCTCCACCTTGCCCAATTTGCCCTTTATTCTATCAGTCCCATCCTGCTTCTATTTTTTGCTTCTCCTCTTACTTTCCTGTAGGGTAAGATAGCATTCTATACCCAATTGATTGTGTATGTTCTTCCCTCATTGAACCAATTCTGATGAGAGTAAAGTTCACACACTCTCCTCCCCACCTCTCCTCTTTTCACCTCCCACTGTAAAAGCTCTTTCATGCCTCTTTTAGGTGAAATAATTTTTATCCACCCCCTCCCAATGCATTCCTCTTTCTCAGCCTTAATTTAATGTAATTTTTTAATATCATTCCATCATATTCAACTTACACCCTCACTCTCTGCCTATGTATTCTCCTTTTAATTGCCCTAATACTGACAAAGTTCTTTGGAGTTTCAAGAATCATCTCCCTCTGTACACAATTTAATTTTATTGAGTGTCTTTTGATTTCTCTTTCCTTTTTACCTTTTTTTATGATTCTCATTAGTCCTGTATTTGAGAGTCAAAATTTCCTTTGAGCTCTGATTTTTTTTCAACAGGAATGTTTAAAAGGTCTCTATTTTATTGAAGACCAATTTTTCTTTCCTAAAGAATTATGCTCATTTTTTCTGGTTTAGTGATTCTTGGTTGAAGTCCTAGCTCCTTTGCCCTCTGGAATATCATATTCCTTGTCCTCTGAACCTTTAATTTGGAAACTGCTAGATGTTATTATCCTGCTTAGCCCTCTATCATATTTTATATGTTGGGAGCTTAAATATTTTGTCTATAACCTGGGAGTTCTGGAATTTGGCTACAAAGTTCCTGGGAGTTATCCTTTTAGCATCTCTTTCAGAAGGTGATTGGTGTGGAGCAGCTGGGTAGCTCAGTGGATTGAGAGCCAGGCCTACAGACAGGAGGTCCTAGGTTCAAATCCAGCCTCAGACACTTCCCATCTGTGTGACCCTGGGCAAGTCACTTGACCCACATTGCCCACCCTTACCACTCTTACACCTAGGAGCCAATACACAGAAGATAAAGGTTTAAAAAAATTTTTCAAAAAGAAGGTGATTGATGTATTCTTTCCATTTCTCTTCCTCTAGTTTTAGAATATAAGAGAAATGTATACATAGTTTCCCTAAAGTTACATGATTCACTTTGTCTCCCTCCCTTATTTCCTCTCCCCTCCCAGAACTGACAAGCTATTCCACTGGGTTATAAATGCTTTACCACTCAAAACCCAGTACCATATTATTCACATTGTAAGAGAGTAATCTTATAAAATATCCCCAAATAAACAAGTGATAAATCCTATGGTTTCATCTGCATTTCTACTCCAAAAAGTTCTTTCTCTAGATGTGGACAGCATTCTTTTTCTTAAGTCCCTCAGAATTATCCTGGATCATTGTATTCCTGTTAGTAGCAAAATCTATTAAATTTGGTCATCCCACAATGTTTCAGTTACTGTGTATAATCTTCTGGTTCTGCTTATTTCACTCTGCATCAGTTTGTGGAGGTCTTTTCAGTTCTTTCTGAAATCATCTAGTTCATCATTGCTTAGGGCAAAATAGTATTCCATCACCGTCATATACCACAATTTGTTCAGCCATTTCCCAAAAGAGCAACATCCCCATAGTTTCCAATTCTTTGCTGCCACAAAAGGCACAGTTATAAACATTTTTGTATCAACAGGTCCATTCCAAATTTTTTATCTCTTTGGGATACAGACCATGTACTGGTATTGCTGGATCAAGAGGCAGGCATTCTTTTAAAGTCCTTTAGACATAATTCCAAATTGCCTTTCAGAATCTTCTATATCAATTCACAACTCCACTAGCAATGAATTAGTATTCCAACTTTGCCACATCCCTTTCAACATTCATCATATTCCTTTACTGACAGATTGACCCCAATTTGCTATGTGTAAGGTGGTGCCTCAGAGTTCTTTTGCCTTTCTCTATTCAAGGATGATTTAAAATTTTCTTATATGATTATTGATTGTTTATATTTCTTCATCTGAATCTGCCTATTCATATCCCTTTTCTATTTGTCAATTGGGGAGTGACTTGGTTTCTTATAAAGTTTACTTAGTTGTTTACATACATGAGAAATGAGACCTTTATCAGAGAAGCATGTTATAAAAAATTTTCCCATTTTGTTACTTCCCTTCTAATCTTGGTTGTTTGGTTTTGTTTGTATAAAACCTTTTTAATTTAACATAGTCAAAATTATTCATTTCACATCTTGTAATTAATGTTCTCTATCTCTTGTTTGCTCTTAAATTTTTCCCTTCTCCATGAATCTGACAGGTAAATTATTCTCTGTAATTTGCTTATAATATCTATATGTTTAAGTCATATACCAATTTTGAATGTATCTTGGTGTAGGATGTAAGATATTGGTCTAATGCTAATTTCTGCCATATTCTTTTCTAATTTTCCCAGTAGTTGTTGTCAAATAATGAGTTTTTATCCCACATGCTGGGATCTTTGGGTTTTTCAAACAGTAGATTGATAATTTACTCCTAATCTATTCCATTGATCTTCTATCTCTTAGTCAGTACTAGGTTGTTTTGATGATCACTCTTTTATACTACAGTTTAAGATCTGGTACTACTAGGCCACCATCCATCACATGCTTTTTTGTTAGTTCCCTTGATATTCTTGATCTTTTTTTCTTCCAGATGAATTATGTTATTATTTTTTCTAATTCTATAAAAGAGTTTTTTGGTAATGTATTTGGTATGGCAATGAATAAGTAAATGAATTTAGATAGGATTGTCAATTTCATTATCTTATCTTGGCCTACCCATTAGCAATTAATGTTTTTCCTAGTTTTATTAGTGTGAAAAGCATTTCATAATTGTGTTCATTTAATTCCTTTGCTTGTCTTGGCAGATAGATTCCTAAATATTTTATATTTTCTAGAGTGATTTTAAATGGACTTTCTCTTTCCAAATTTTGCTGCTGGCCTTTGTTGGTAATATATAGAAATGATGATGACTTATGTGGGTTTATTTTGTATCCGGCAACTTTGATAAAATTATTAATTATTTATACTAGCTTTGATTTTCTAGGATTCTTTAAGTATATATCATATCATCTGCAAAGAGGGCAAGAAGTGGATCTCACAGACTCTGCCCTGTGGGCAGTGCTAGACTGTGCTTGGCCCCTGTGAAGAGGGGACAGGATAAGAGGTCACCATAAAAACCCCGGAATTTTTCGGCTTGGGTCAGGTCTTGTGGAGGAGGTCTGTGGTGGAGGAGATTGTCTTCTGTGGATTGTCTTCTGAAGATAGTCTTTGAGGGAATGTCACTGGAGACTTTTGCTGAAGTACTATTTATTATTCCCATTATATACATGAAGAAATTGAGGCTGAGAAATGTTCATTGTCCCCAGAGCAAAGAGCTAAGTGTCTAAAATTGGATTCCAACTTGAGTCTTTTTGACACCAAAGTTCAGTGATTAATGCACTATCTCTCCTATCTGCTCACATCCTCTCTTTGGGTTTCAATACATTTTCACTCCAATTATCTCATTTCATCAATATCATGACCTTGTCTCTTCACTTCTGTATACTAACAGTTTTCTCACCTAAAAAGGGGGATGATAATAGAATCTCCTGCCTTAGAATGATTGTGAGGATTAAATGAGATGATATTTATAAAGTCTTTAGCAAAGGACCTGGCACATAGTAAATATTTAATAAATATATATTTTCTTCCTTTCTTCTTATCCTTTCCCTATTCAGAGTTTCAGCTCTCTGTGATTCTCCCCTAATCTCTTCCCATCCTATCTCTAGGAGGACAGAGAAGTTAGACCTGAAGATTCATCCGTTAATAAACATTTATTAAGTGCCCATTCTGTTTGAGGCACAGGGATAAACTCTGGGAATATAAACATGAAAAAGAAAGTCCCTTGGCCTCAAGGAGTTGATAGTCTAATAGAAGAAGACCATGCAATAGGGGAAACTGAAAATTGGAGGGTGAGAAGGGAAGGTATCTAATGGGGGAGGGGGGTGGGGATAGATGGAGATAGGTCCAAAGGAATGCATCTGGGTAGGAAATGAAGTGATGGCTAGCCTAGGTGCCCTTCTAAAATGGAAGTTTGAATCTAATAATCAAGGAGTTCCTGGGAGAGAAGTTAATGATGAGGTAAGAGTATCAAAGTTGGTGTGATTTTCCTGATGATGAGATTAAAGGTAGTATAATGGAGAGATGTAAATGACACAGTTGGTTAGGAAATGATGAGATACTGACCTGGACACTGACCTGAAATGGAGACTAGAGAAGAATCTCTCCACTTGGAACCAAAGTCAGCACTTTCTCTGCAATTTCTTGTTAAACATATCCTTTTACCAACTCTACTCCCAAATAAGGCATGGCTATATGAAGTACTGTGTGTAGAGTCTTTACTTCAATGGCAGTAAGATTAAGTATCTCCAACTTAGGAGAGGGCAGCCCAAGGAATACATCTGGCTGCTTAGAACACTTTCTCCCAAAGATGGGAGCTATTCTCTTCCAGAAGACTGGCTCTTCTGGAACTCATCTTCTTACCAGGGAATTAGAGAGTTAAAATTTCCAGCCTTAGAGACCTTCCCCAAGTAGTGGATCCTCTAATATAATTTCACTAATATTTATGTTGAACTTTCTTTTCCCTGCAGAGAACTAACTACCAAGGAAAAACTAAGGTTATGGAAGTTCTTGGGGGAATTATCTTGCCATTACCATTTTATTCTAAAGAAAGCCTGCACTTTGCTAGAACATTCAAATTCCAAGACACAGATATCCTCCTGGTTTCCTATCCCAAATCAGGTAAAAGATATTTAACTGTCAAGTTTAAATTAATATTCCAATCATATCTCTATCTCCTTCCTCCTTGACCACTCATCTCCAGGAATCAATGTGGTTCTTCCCACAGATACATTATAGAGAATCATATTTGAGTGACTAATTGAACAAAATGGGATTCTTTGAATGGAGAGGACTCAAATTCAATCCTTTCTAGAAATAGAGAGAGGAATTCCCTCTTCAGGGGTCTTGACTTATAAAATAGAGAATTGCCAAGTGGGCCTTTATCTACACTGAGGATACTCTTGGTTAAATTTCTGGTGTTCCCCTAATGAAAGGACCATTTCCTGTTCTCTTGACCTGGAGTATCAGTGCTACCTTGAAAGTATAGGACTGAATGGGACACTGGGTTCAGGACTCTGGGCAGCTGGGGGCAGCAAACACAATAGAGAAATTGCTTGATGGAGGAAGAAATAGGGATATATTGAAGGCCAACTTTGCCTCCATTTGAATTGTACTTGAGGTCAAGCAATGGAGGTGGTGGTCATTAACTCCTGGGGAATGAGAAATGAGTGAAACTGTGGCCTTCAAAACCATAACTCTTTCCTTTCTTTACCAGGTACAACCTGGATGCAGCATATTCTGAGCCTTATGCTCAACAAGGACTTCCAGAACCAAAATAGCATGCCTACCTATATTCGGGTTCCCTTTGTCGAAGTTTCAAGCTTTAAGATAGAGTGGGACAAAATGCCTGCACCACGCCTCTTTGCTAGTCACCTCCCTGCCAACTTTTTCATCAACTTGAAGAACTCCAAGACTCGAGTAAGTGAAAATGAACTCAGAAACTTTCGGCAAAACAAGCAGGTAGGACAGTAAGTAGAGATAAACATAGAACAGGAAAAACAGAAACAAAAGAAAGAAAAGAGGATCATTGAAGCATTTTTAACCCTTACATTCTCTCTTAGTAACAACTATAAAACAGAAGAGGAAGGGCTAAGCAAATGGGGTTGATTGACTTTACCAAGAGTCACACAGCTAGGAAGTGTCTGAAGGCAAGTTTGAATTCAAATCTTCTTGACTCCAGGCCTATCTCTCTATCAGTTTTGCCACCTAGCTGCTCCTGAACCATCTCTATTTTTTTTAATGCCAAGAAGAGACCAAGAGAAAAGCCAAGAAGAAGCAGGGAGAAATAGGACAGTTTTGAAATCTACTTGTTGAATTTATTATACTCTTAAAAAGAAAAACAAGTTCTATGCAGTTGAGGCCAGAGTTTCATGTATGATCACTTTTTCTGTGCTCTTATGTATGTGGAAATGCCCATTTATTTGGTGTTTATTAAATTTGGAAAAATATATACGGGGCCTATACACATACAAAATATACACACATGTATGATATATAATATAAAGTTTATGTGTGTGCATAAATTTTTTTAAAGAAAGTGGTTGATCTTAGAGCATACAGGGAGCCAACCCAGCATTCATAGGTCCAGGCTGCAAGGAGCCAGAGTTAGATTCAGGCACCAGATCCTTGGGCCTTATTCTACATATGTTAGGAGTGGGAGCTTACAGTCAAGATGGAGGAAAACAACATGTCAGTGGAATATAACAAGATTCTTGACAGGAAAGAGTATGGTAGAATGAATGGAGCATTGGACTTGGAATCACAAAGACATGGGTTCAAATCCTATTGCTGACATGTGCTGTGTATCTTGGGTAAGTCACTGAAACTTTTCTATCACTCTGTTTCTCCATCTGTAAAACAAGAGGTTGGTATTCAACAGCCTCTATGATCCCCATCTAGCTTTTTTTTTAAACCCTTAACTTTTGTGTATTGGCTCCTTGGTGGAAGAGTGGTAAGGGTGGGCAATGGGGTCAAGTGTCTTGCCCAGGGTCACACAGCTGGGAAGTGTCTGAGTCCAGACCTGAACCTAGGACCTCCCATCTCTAGACCTGACTCTCAATTGTGTAAATAGAATTAGCTCTAGCCAATTCATAGTCAAAACTCTACCTACCTGAGATGATGTCATCCCCACCTCCCTTTGTGGGGAGGGGAATGGAGTTACCCGCACGTGACAATAAGTAACAAATCAAGAACAAGGGACTGCCCTTTGGGCAGTCCAAATCAGTGCAGAGGCTGCCATTTGTCCACTTGAATTAGAGGTGGACCCACAGGAAGTGACGAAAGACACTATCCCTTCAAGTATGTTGGTTACTTCAGACTAAGGGAGTTCCTGCTTTGAACTTGATGCTGAAGGATCTCGGATGAGACAGCAGGCAGCTTCTACTCTGAATGGTCACATGGGTAAGTTAGGCTGACTTCCTTGGCCTACCTTGGCGTTTCTAAACTAGGTCTTGTGGCTTGTAGCCTCATTTATTTAGCCTTTTAACCTTCTCTCTATGTCCAGGCCTCTGAAGGCCTGGACTAGCCTCTCCCTCTCTCTATTTCCCTACCTTTTACTTTCCTAATTGTAAATAAACTACCTTAAATCCGATCCTGACTTGGGTCTATTTTAATTACAGAATCAATCTGAATTGTTGATTCTTGGGGGCCACACTTTAATTATATATCTATAAATACCTAAAATCTCCCTCTTACACAATCCACTGAGCTATCCAGCTGCCCCCTCCAACTAGCTTTAAAACTGATTCTTTGGTAGACTGAAGAAAGGGATGAAGTGATTTTCAGGACTTAAACCAGCAATCAGCAGAAGGGAGTGAATGACTAGTGGTATACCATCCACAAATACAACATTTTCTTTGCCATGTAAGAAGCGTCAGCACCCAATATCCTATTCTGTCTTTTAGTCCTTGGTGTATATCATTTCTCCTGCCCTCAGGAGTCGGTAGTAGCAAAACATTTTCAAAATGGAGGAACACCATGTGTAGGTTTAAGATCCCAGCCATGTATTTTTCTTAAACCTTTACCTTCCATCTCAACATCAATACTAAGTATTGTTTCCAAGGCAAAAGAGTTATAAAAGCTATGCAAATAGGATCAAATGACTTGCCCAGGGTCACAGAGTTGGAAAGTATCTGAGGCCATATTTGAACTCAGGACCTTCTGGCTCCAGACCTGGTGTTCTATCCACTGAACCACCTAGCTCACCTCTGGCTAATTATTAAGTTCACACTATCTCAATCAGGTAGTCAAGGCATGAAGTCTTGGTTAAGTTGATGTGCTAAGAAGCCAAAACACCTGGATTCCAATTCCTTCTCTGACATTTATACTCTTGACCAAGTCACTTAACCTTTAGCACAGTTTCTTAGTCTGCAAAATGAAGGGATAGAACTAAGTGGCCTCTTAGGTCTCATTCTAAGATCCTTTGAAATGATGTGCCTCAGAATACAACTTCAAAAGTAATGGTGGACAGAGCAAGTCTCCTCACACTTGACTTCCTAAATATTCCTCAAGCACAGATATGATCATATCACTTTCCTGTTCAATCAGCTCCTTATCTTCTTATTTTATTTGTATATTATATTTTATCTTATATGTATATGACATTATCTTGATATATTTACATATTACCCCCTCTTATCTCCAGAAACAAATATAAAATCCTCTATGTGGCCTTTAAAGTCTTTCACAACATGGCTCCTTCCTATCTATCCTGGCTTCTTACACCATACTCCTCTCCAAGAACTCTACAATTCAACTCTGCTGACCTCCTTATTGTTCCCACTCTTCATGAATCTCTTCCTTTTCATTGGTCATCATGCAGGTCTGGAATACTCCACCTCCTAGTTTTCCCAGCTCTCTTTAAACTCATCTCAATCAATCAATAAACATTCATTAAACATCTATTATGTGCAGAACACTGTACTAAGTCCTGGAAATACAAAAAAAGGCAATAGAGAGTCTCTCTAGAAGCCTATAGTCCAATGGAGGAAACAACATGCAAACAAATATATACAAAATATATAATATAGATATGTAAATAAATAAAGATCAAATATGCATATATTTGTATGTATATTTAAATATATACAAAACAAGCTACATACAGGATAAATAGGAAATAAATACTAGAGAGAAGGCACCAAAATTAAGAGGGGTTAGGGAAAGGTTAATGTAGGAGGTTGGAAGTCACTTGGGACTTAAAAGAAGGCAAGGAGGTCAGTATTCAGAGCTGAAGAGGGAAATCATTCTAGACATAGAGAATAGCAATGGAGAATGCCCAGAGCAAGAAGACAGAGTTTCTTGTTTGTACAATAGCTAGGAGGCCAGTGTCACTAGATGGAAGAGTATATAGTGGGAGTAAGGTACTGTTGGACATTGATACACGAGCACCTTAAGTCATGAGCAGTTTGAGATACAAGCAGTCATGATCAGGATCTTTTTGCTTTAAGTTACAAGCTGATTAATGAATCACAAATTTCTGCAACCCTCCACTAGATAGCCTGCTAAGTGTTTGGTTTCACGAGTTACCTGCGGCTGCCTCATTTACTTCAGTGTTTATCTGGCCATTCTCCAAACCACAATTAATTAGAGAAGTAAAAATTAAAACAACTCTGAGATACAACCTCATACTTATGAGACTGGCTAATATGGCAAAAAAGGAAAATGAGAAATATTGGAGGGGATGTGGGAAAATTGAGACAGTAATACAATATCAGTGGAGCTGTGTACTGATACCACCATTTTGGGAAGCAATCTGGAACCATACCCAAAGGGGCATAAAGTTCTGCACACTGTTTGGCCCAGCAATACCACTACTGTGTCTATATCCCAAAGAGATCAAAGATAGGGGGAAAGGATTTACTTGTCCAAAAATATTATAGAAATTCTTTTTGTTTGTTTTATTTAGGTATGTAACATACAGTAGTTAATAACAATAGTAACCTAGTGTGTAATGAGGGTATAAGAGGTAGATCGTTTATGGAGGTTGGTAATGCTGTAGGCAGTCAGGAAACAAGTATGTCTTAACCTCAATCTGTTTACTGATGGTGCTGGATGTAAGAATGACCAGCACCCAGTGCCTAAACCAGCCAAGATATTGATGTAATTTCCCTTCGCAAGGATTGAATCCCCTTCAAGAAGATTACCCTTCAGCCTCTAACCTGGCTGAGGAAGTAACTCCTATTGGATGACAATGAGATTAGGCAGGAAGGGAAGTGTGATGCTTCCTGTATAACAGCAATGGAGTTACTCTGCCACCCTCCTAGAATCTTGATCAGCATTCTACTTAGATCAGAATTGAAGGTAGGAACCACTAGTTCATAAGTTAAACTAAGATTTTATTTGAGAGGTTGATTAGGGAAAAGGGTTTGGAGAGTGGGTTAGGAAGCCTATGAATCTAATCTAGTACTGCCTCCTTGATCTAAATTCAGGATGTTGAATGATGTTCCTTACTATGATCTTCAGCTGTTCCGAGGGACCAGCCCTGGGACAGAAACAAATGATCTCTTGATGGTAAAATAGAACAACCTCTTGATAGGGTATATCTAATTGATGTTCCTATTGGGTCAGCAAAGTTCTCCTAAACCTATCTGGCCTAGGAAACTAAGATCCTATGTTCCTCCTCCCAGCCACCCTGGAACCCCAAGGAGTAGAAGTGAAGATGAGAAGAGAAGTAGGGCAAGAACAGAACAGAACCAGGGTCTCTAGGGCTTTATATACCCTGGGTCCAACTGGCAGTTGGTACTTTCCCTGTGGCTCATACCACAGTCAACATTCCAACCAGGGCAAGTGACAGGTTGCCCCAAGCAAACATGGCAATATTAATCCTATATTACAAGTGTTTGGCAAACCTAAAGATCCAAGATTTTAGAAAAATTCATTATTGAGCAAAACCTCTTGGGAAAATGGCAGAATGTGAAAGTGTGGCAGAAATTAGGCATAGATATAGATCTCCAACTATATAACAAAGTAAAGTTAAAATGGATAAATGATTTAGAAATAAAGGGTGATATAAGCAAATTAGAGGAGCACAAGAGTTTATCTGTCACATCTATGGATATGGGAAGAATTTACAACCAAAAATAACATAAAGCACATTACAAAATATAAAATGTGTAACTTTGGTTATATTAGATGAAAGATTTTTCACAAACAAAACGAACGTAACCAAGATGAAAAGGGAAACAAAAACTGGAGGAAAAGTTTTATAGCAAGTGTCTCTGAAAAAGGCCTCATTTCTCAAATATATAGGCAATTCTCAGAGGAAGAAATTAACTGTCTTTAGTCATGTGATTAATTGATGCAAACTACAATTATTTAGAGAAATAAAAATTAAAGCAACTCTGAGATACAACCTTACCCATATCAGACTGACTAATATGACAAAAAAAGAAAATGAGAAATATTGGAGGGGATATGGGAAAATTGAGACACTAACACACTATTAGTGGAGCTGAGAACTAATATCACCATCCTGGAACCATGCCCAAAGGGCTATAAAACTGTGCATATCCTTTGGCCTAGCAATACCACTACAAGTGTTAAGATGAAGAAGGACCCTGTATAGATAGTTTAAATGGGTGGCTAGGATTGACAGACCTAGCCTGACAGGGAGGTCTCTTCAAGGACAGAGAATAGATGACTGCACTCTATCTGAGGCCAGTACAAAACTGATCTGACTGCTGTCTCTTATTAACAAGGTTTATTAAAAAAAGTATCAGAAGATGGGGGTGAGGAATGTGGATTCTAGAGTACTTCCCTATCACTAATGTCTCTATCTTATGGCCCACCAGTCTGACTTTTCATCAAAGTCTCTTCATCCCTCAACAAAGTCAAGGCTTCTCTGAATACACTCTGCCTAAATATCCCCTTCTGCCTAATCTAGTTCTAGGCTAAACCCACACAGAAATGTAGCCTCTAGAATGTACATTGATGAAAGATGAAGACAGGTGTCAGGAATGATTGAGTTCACCCCAGAGAGGCTAAAGCCCCTCCACATCCACCCCCCAGCAAACTTAACAATTCAATCAGCTCCTTTTCTGGTTTTGGTCTTCTTATGGCTTCAGCAGAGTAGTCAGTTCGAACAATTTTCTCAATCCAGCTAGATTTCTCACTGGATCAAGTTAGAGAATCATGAACCAGTTCCCCGCAACTACCAGTTAGAATCATAGCATCCTCTCTATCCTCAAGATTCTAAAAGGGTTTGCCTCTGCCAGGACTATTCCACACCATTCCATATCACTCTGCTTTGTTCACTCTGCAATCCTGTTTCCATCCTAAAATCTCCCTTTCACGCCAGGGCTATATCGCAAAGAGATCAAAGATAGGGGAAAGGATTTACTTGTTCAAAAATATTATAGAACCTCTTTTAAAGAACTGAAAACTGAAGGGTTGTCCATCAGTTGTTTGCAGAATTGCTGAACAAGTTGTGGTATGTGATTGTAATGGAATAGTATCATCCCATAAGAAATGATGAATGGGACAATTATAAAAAAAACCTAGAAAGATTTGCATGAAATGATGGAGAGCGAAATGAGCATAACTAGGAGAATGTTATACTCTGTAACAGCATTAATGTATGATAATCAACTGTGAATGATTAAACTATTATCAGCAGTGTAAGGATGCTGGACAACTCCAAGGGACTTTCCACCACCATAAGAGAAACTGACTGAGTGTGAATGCAGCTTGAAGAATACCATTCTTCACTTTATTTCCTCCATTTATTTTTTTCTCTAATATAAGTGATATGTCTTATTTCACAACATTATCAATATGAAAATATGTGTTGCATTGTATATACAATCTATATCATATTACCTGCCATCCTGGGGAGAGGGGAGGAAAAGGAGGGAGGGAGAAAACATGGATTTCAAAATGTCAGAAAACAACTATTAAAAATTCAATTTAATTTTTAAAAAAAGGACTTGGAGGCACAGAGATCATTCTAAGGCTTGTGTAGTTTTCTACTTATAAAGAATTGTTCTTACTAAAGTGTTAGGCTCAATCGTTTCTGCAGGCCAAAGTAATACTAGTTCTCTCAGCATTGTCTAAAGTTCAGTGCCTTTGGACAAAGCATCATTTGACCTCTCCTAGTTATGATTCTATGACTTCCTTCTGCAATATTCAGTTTCCATATAATAAGGAAGTTGGATTATGTGATTCCCAAGGTCTCGTCTAGCCTTTCCTCATCCTTTGATCCTATAGATAATCAATATATGATCCTATAAATAGATAATCTCAGTTTAAATGATCTTGAATTTTATTATTGTGTATGGACATATGAAGAGAGATAGATAGAGGGGGAAAGTTAGTGGGGATAAGGAAGATTCCCTAAGAAAATTGGCTAGACAACAATTTCTAGAACTTTACCCAAAAATCTCAGGATTGTTACTATCTTTTCTTCATTTTGTTTCTCCTTAGGTAGTGTTTTTGGTACGAAACCCAAAAGATGTTCTGGTCTCCTATTATCACTACCACAAGTTCGCGAAGTTTCTGCCAAATTTCAATTCCTTTGATGACTTCTTTCATCAGTTCGTCGAAGGCAAAGGTTTACTATACCTGGGGATCAAGGATAACAGGGGCAAAACTGATAGGGAGGAAAATATGGCTAGACTTTGAGCTCTATTTTGAAGTCAGCCCCATTTCTTAAGTCTCATTAACCTCTTTAAATTTTCAATTCTAAATCCTCTACTCCCTCCCTCCTCCATTGAGAAGACAAGAAATACGATACCCATTGTACACATATCATCATGGAAAAAATATCCAATGTCTGGTTAATCTGATGAATCAGAATTGTCCAAAATTGGAATGGGCTCAATCTGGAATTGAGGGCTTCAACTTCCTAGAGGAAGCAAATTTCCCATCACTGGAAGACTTCAAGCAGAATCTGGACTTAGGAGAGATTCCTTATTGTATGCTAGGAGCTTCTAGATACCTCCTAATTATGAAATTCTATGATTTTATCAGTAGCAACGCTAACCTCACAGTGAGGAGAAGTGTTCCAAACCCTGTGAAGGGAAAAGAGTTTTCAAGGGATTCGTGCTCCTTCCCATGACACCAGTAGCATTGATGGGACAGGATCAGTAGAATGACTACGGGGAATCATAAGCTTCTTCATGCTCTATCCTTACCTGTATGCCTTATTTTAAGTAGGGGAAGATGACAGACTTACATCTAAGACAATATGTCAAATTCAAATAGAAACACGGGCCACTAAACTGTATATACAGATCCCTCTGTGTTGCATACTGACAGTTTTTAAATGTAATTTTATCTGTTTTATTATATTTTTATTTATTTTGTTAAATATTTTCCAATATATTTTAATCAGGTTCAGCTTATATTCAGGAGTGTTGTGGGCCATGTGGTAGACCTCTGGTCTAAAATAAGCATTAATGGGTCAGTCAAATGAGAGAAGACGCTGGCCTGCCATGGAATGTGAGCAGAGCTATAGATAAAACCAACAAAAGGGATGAGGAAACAGGCCTTGTTCATTGTCCCTTGTAGAGATCATAGATCAATTTGGAGCCAGAAGTTATCTAAACGGAACATCTAAGAGATGGTTGGGGTTGGAGTTTGGAAGATTTCAGTCTAAGTTCTGCCTTAGATACTTAGTGACATGTGACCTTGGATAAGTCATTTTATCTCTGTCTGCCTCAGTTTCCTCAAGTGTAAAATGAAGCTAATTAAAGCACTTGGCTTGTAGAGTTGTCATAAAGATCACATGAGATAATCTTTGTAAAGAATTTGACAGATAAGGAAATTGAGGCCCAAAGATTAAGTGATTTTCCCCAGGTCACACAGGTGGTAAGTGGTACACCATAGATTCTGCCTGGGTCCTCCTGATGTCAGCCAAGGTTCTTTTCTGCCCAGCTTTCTCTGTCTCATCTCAATAACTCAGTCAAATCTTCACAGTGCCATGCCACTAGGAAGTTTTCTAAGACCTGAGGTCACTGCTGCTGATTTCAGAAAGATCAAATAGTATATGTTCTTCCTCTGAGCCCAAGTCAGATGCCCCCATGCCCTCTGGGAGAGCCCCACCTTGGCCATGGGATAGGGAGGGGGCTGAGCAGCTCCCATAGTCAGAACTTCAGTGCCTCGGAACTTGGCTTGGGAGGATGTCCTTGACTTTCTCTCTGCCTTCTCTTTCTCTCTAGTGAATTATGGTTCCTGGTTTAACCACACTAAGAGTTGGTTAGATGTCTACCATGAACTGAATTCCTTTCTGATCACCTATGAAGACCTGTTCCAGGTAGACCAACATTTCTCCACCACATTTCTCTGTGCTCAGTCATCAGGGCTGGATTCCATAGCCCCTTCACCCATTATTTTCAAGGGTCTCCTCCTCCATGGCCCCAGCTAATCCTGGGGATAACCCTGTTAATTGAGTAGTGGCCAGGGTTGCTGACTATGGCCGTCAGCTTTTTCCAATGGGGGAGCTTCCATGCTGGACCATCAACTCCTCTGGGATCTTCCCAGATGCTCAGAATTCACAGTAAAGTAAGCAACTAGTATTGGAATGATGGATGCTGGACAATAATGTTAACAAGATCATGCACTTATAAATGCGCACACATAATTACATATACACATTGTCATATATATATATGTATATGTATATATATATAAAATATATGTGTATATTTATATAATCCCGAGTGGGAAGAATTCATGAATGGTGGATCTCTCCCCACCTTCATTGCCCCCATCACTGCAATGAGTTCACCAACAAAGAGTTGAGAGGTCAAAGTATAATACAGCAGTTTATTCTTTCAGAAAATGGACATTACCTGCTTTGGATGCTTGTGGAGTGTCTTTTCCCCATTATGACATTCAATGTTTGTCTTAGAATTAAGATTCCTATAGCTCTGTCAAATTCCTGTTGGCAGAATATTCTCCAGTTTTTGTATTTTTTCTTTGGATTCATTGATTCAAAATATTCTGAAAACTGGTCAACCTGGCTTGCTCACTCTCACTTTCTTGCAACCCAGAAAAAGAGTCATTTATCCTCCCTCAGACTTCTTCTACCTGGCTTGAAATCAAGGTGTCTCAACCATGCCAGAAAATGAAAATATCTTAACTCAACCTTGCAAATTCTCACCAGCTCCATCTAAGAGATTCCGTGATCTAGCCACAGTTTTCAATCCTGTAAATATTTCAACAAACCTGGATAACTCCTTCCTCTCTCCCTTTCTTCTAAATCTCTAGCACAGGTACACAACACCAAAACACTTGCTTCACAACCTTTCTGGCAGGGGCCCTTCAAAATGCATATTCTGGGCTCATACTCATCCTTCACTTGTGACACATCTTACATATTCACATCCAGAGAAGGACTCCTCATGCTCCTTTTGTTAGGCCCTCTATACCCACAAATTCCTTTTGTAGCAGAATCCAAATTCTCAAATCATCACTGTCTTAGTACTTTTGACTCTGAAACCCCTTTCAGGCTTAAAAGTAAGTCAGAATTACCCAATCCTCCCTTCCAGACCAACAGCTGTAAAACTTTGCTGATGCATGTCTTAAGCCATACCAAAAATGGGGAACTGGGGCCCCTCACTATGTCACAGTCCTGGATGGGACCCCCCATCTGAGTGAGGTGGCATCATTAACACTAGACCCAACCAAAGCAATAAGTTTACAAACACAGAGTTGAGAAGACAAAGTATAAGGCAGAAATGTATTCTTTTGTGAAAGGGACATTCCTTGCTTTGGATGCTTGAGGTATACATGATGCATATGTCATATATTCATAAATGCATACACAAACACATTCCCAAGCACACATAAATACATACATCTCCAAAAACATACACATATTCACAGGAACATATATACTCACAAACATCCAGATAATCAGAAATGCATATCCATTGTCACAGGCACAAGTGTCCATATAATTCAAAAATACATATAATGAATCACACATACTCTCAGATACATAGACCTTCACACACTCAAAAATGTATATGTATACACATGTATACTTATACTCATAAGCAAATGGTCAACAACTGAAACTGGTCATGAGCACTTGCTCCTCAGTATCCATCCTTGGTCCCTGGTTGCCAATCTTAACTTAGCAGCAGGGATCCTAGAGATGCCTCTACTGGGGGGGAAGGGAGCCTGGGGTCCTGTGAACCCTCAGCCTCATTCCTGCTCCCCATTTCTAAGGAACCTCGCCAGGTTATCCAGAATCTGGCCAACTTCCTGGGATTGAAGCTGGAACCGAATGATCTGGAGAACATCCTACATTGCAGCAGTTTTTCCTACATGAGTCAAAATTACTCCCTCAATTATTCTTCTTCCAAATTTTTTGACCAGAGCAACGGGAAATTTTTTAGAAAAGGTAAGGATGGATGCACCTTCCTAGAGCATTCCTGTAGGACTTCACCAGGGAGGAGAAGGATCATTATTTCTGCAGCATTCCACTCAGTGTCCTTTTCTCCCTTTAGGTGTAACAGGAAACTGGAAGGAACACTTCTCACAAGAGCAGAATGATGAATTTAATAATATCTACCAGGAAGAGTTGGGAGATGTCAACTTTAAATTTGACTGGTCTCTGAACTGACCAGGAAAACAAAAACTAGACCTTTCTCTAATCCTCAGGCTGATTACTGTAGTGATGCCTCACTATTCTACCTTACTTTACCCCACTCCTTGACATAATCCCATACCCTTCTATTCAGTATCTGGCCAGTACTAAGTCATCTCCTATTTTCAAACTTTTTGGCACCATAAGACCTTTCTCCTTGTGAAGTAGGGGGGACTTAGGACAATTTAGACCCACTGAGGAAAGCAACCATAAAAATATGCCTGTAAGTCTGCCTGGGATTTTTTGCTTAGCCAATCTCAATACAAGTTTCTGTCTGGCTAAAACTCAGATAAGGAGAACTCTTGAAAACTTCCCACTTGGTCATAAGAAAACCTTGAGCCATTCCTTATTTTAATGACCAGAGAAGCCTTTGTAATGTCATAACCGAATTACCCAGACCTCCCTTCCCTCGTTTCCTGTGAACTCTGATGTTACTCTAAGCAAATCAACTATCACCCTTTTTCAATTGCTTGAGCAAACTATAAAATGTAAGTCTAAACTCTGAATAAATGGAAGCCATAACTCTCAGTTATACTCTGGGTCTTCTTGCTCAGGCCCTCTCACCTTCAGGCATGAAGGCTCCTACTTTCTCTCTCTCTCTCTCTCTCTCTCTCTCTCTCTCTCTCTCTCTCTCTCTCTCACTTAGAGCTGGCTTCCTTGTAAGCTGACACTCTCACCTCAGCTGTAACAGCAGGAATTGACCCCAGACCTGACTCTCACATCTAGTCATTCATCACTTGACAACGTAGTCCTCACAAAAACCCCCAGGACCCAAATCTAGAGTAAACACCACCACCACCACCACCAAAAATCTACATCAACAACCCTTATCCATGTCCCTTTATCTCCACTCACATAACCACTACCTATAAATATTAAAATGAATATATAACAACAACTTTTAAAATATTATGTTTTTATAAGAATTATTAGTAGTCATTAGAAAATAAATCCACATGCCATGGCTAGCTTTGGCTGTTCAAACAGCCCACTTCACCATGCTACCATAGCAAGGAAAGAGGGCCCAGCACCCAAGACCTCACAATATATTTCCCTGTCTCTGACAGTGTGTAATGACAGGAAGCCAGTGGTCTCATGGGAAATGTAGTTCAGAGGCACAAAATTTCCAATAACACATTCCTTCCTGAGTTCCAGAGGAAGACTGGTTTTTCCAATGGATGTTGTAAACATAACTAACTTTTAGATTGCAATAATATGGGGATTAAAGGAAAAGAGGACAAAACCAATGATTTCTAGGCTCATTGACAAAAAGCCCATTGGGGACAGTCCCCTTTGGCATAAGAGTGTACATTCAAAACAATGCATTCAAAACTCCCCCACAGTTCAACCAACTGAACCTTAAAGTTTATTCTGGATCTTCTTGCAGCAGTGCAGGTTTCTGAAGGCATCTTCATGGTACCTTCTCCAAACAGTTCACTTCTGGATTTGGAGAGGTAGAAAGTTTCTTATCCTGAAATTATTCTCAAAAGAATTTATTGTAGGATAATAATGCATTCCCCCCGAGAAGAATAATAACACATTTCAGGAGAATAATAACACATTTCTCCCTGAGAAAGATAGTGACAAACACCCAGATTGGCTAAGAATACATTGTTGAGCTGCAGACTTCCTGGTTAAGATGGCGGCAGAGTAAAAAGCAGCGTTTAACCTCTCTTAACCGAAACATACAGGACTCCTCAAGGGGACATAAAACCAAATCCAGACGAACAGAGGGACCCCACAACAGGGCGCAGTGTGGAAGGTTCATGGAATTGGGGCATTTCCATGCTATAAAGGGGTGAAACAGCTCTCACTAAATCACGGGCTGAGCAACCCCCCACACACACACACACACCACACCACCTACAACGCCAAAGCTAGCTCAAGAGGAATAGAGCAAGTTTGGGGCACCCATTGAGTCATTGGCAGCTCCAGAGCCTGTTCCTGAGAGCAGCAAGACTTAGGACCCCAAAAGGCTAAAGAACGTGCACGGACTTTGAGCACGGACACAGAGCGCAGGCAAAACCACAGGCGCACACAGGCACATGTGAGCGAAGGCTCTGAAACCCTGAGTGGAGAACCAGTACAGACAGGTATACGACTGTGGAAGCAGTGCCCTGAGACTTGTAAAGGAGCCTCTGGCAGAGGATCAAGCAAGGGGGTCCACCAGGGGGCTTGACCTTGAGAAAAACCAGACCTGAGTCAGCGTGAGGATAAACCTGAGAACGGGCTGGGCTAACAATGGCAAGCCAGAATCAGGAAGGCCAAAAGAGAAAGATTAACAACAAGAAGAAATCCTTAACACTCAACAACTTTTACACAGAGAAAATCCAGACAAATGAGCAAACAGAAGAGGAGAACAAACAAGCATCTGGACCCTCCCAAAATAA
Organism: Gracilinanus agilis; assembly: GCF_016433145.1. Classification (NCBI taxonomy): domain Eukaryota; kingdom Metazoa; phylum Chordata; class Mammalia; order Didelphimorphia; family Didelphidae; genus Gracilinanus; species Gracilinanus agilis. The sequence goes on from NC_058131.1 coordinate 49,839,254, forward strand.
AGAAAACTGGTCACAAGCTCTGGAAGAGTTCAAATATGAGATGACGAAAAAGTTGGAAAAGATTTGGCTAGAGAAATGGGAAATAGCTCAAAAGGAAATCAGGCAAGAAAATAACAGTTTAAAAGGCAGAATTTTGCAATTGGAAAGTGAGGCTCAGAAATCAAATGAACTGATAAGCAAATTGAACACCAGAAATGACCAGATTTAAAAGGAAAACCAAAAGATCATAGCCGGAAACCAAAAGATTATAGCTGAAAACCTGTCCCTAAACGCTAGAATTGAGCAATTAGAATCTAATAATCTCTCAAGACAATAAGAACAAATAAAACAAAGTCAAAGGACAGATAAAATAGAAGTAAACATGAAATATCTCAATGAGAAAGTGACAGACCAAGAAAACCGGTCTAGAAGAGACAATTTGAGAATCATTGGTCCTCCAGAAAAAACAGAAATTAATAGAAACTTGGACTCGATACTAAAATAAATTATTCAGCAAAATTGTCCTGAAGTTCTATAAAAAGAGGGCAATATAGACATTGAAAGGATCCATAGATCACCCTCTACACTAGACCCAGAAAGGGCAACACCAAGGAATATAATAGCCAAATTCAAGAGCTTCCAAGTAAAAGAAAAACTCTTACAAGAAGCCAGAAAGAGACAATTCAAATATCAAGGACCACCAATCAGGATCACACAGGATCTGGTAGCCTCCACGCTAAAAGATCGCAAGACTTGGAATACAATATTCAGAAAGGCAAGAGAGCTGGGCCTGCAACCATGGATCAACTACCCATCGAAACTGACTATATACTTCCAGGGGAAAGTATGGGAATTCAACAAAATTGAAGATTTCCAAGTATTTGCACAGAAAAGACCAGGGCTAAATGGAAAGTTTGATATCCAACCACAAAAATCGAGAGAAACATGAAAAGGTAAATAAGAAACAGAGGGGAAAGTAAGAAAATTCAAAATTTTTAAATTTGCCTTTTTAAGGGCCTCAGTAAGATCTAATTATCTGTATTCCTATGTAGAGAAATGCTATGTATAATTCTCGGTAGTGAACTCTATTCACTATTATAGTAATCAGAAGAATAATTCATAGGGAGCGGGTGGAATACTAAATGGTCTAAGATGATATGGGGGGTGGTAAAGAAGGGGGTGAATAGCAGGGGACACCAAGAGAAACTTGAGAGAATGAGAAAAATAGGATATTCTATTACACACAAAGAAGGCATGGGAAGGGGAGGAGACAAATACTAGCATAAGAAGGAGAGGAAGAGAGCATTAAGAGGTAATATTTAAACCTTACTCTCAGTGTAATCAACCCAGAGAGGGAAGAGTAGCTATATTATCCATTGGGATATAAAACTCTATCTAACTCTACTGAGAAAGTCAGAAGGGATAAACCAAGGGGAAGAGGGGAGTGGGGAGGTCAAAAAAGGGAGGGGAGAAGAAGAGGGAGGGAATTTATTAGGCATTTAAAAATAAAAATAGGGGAATAATAAGGGAGTGGGTAGAAAGGGAAGTTAATCAAGGGAGGGGATAAGGGATAGCAGCTTAAAGCAAATCACTGGTTTAAAGGGAAATAGTTTAAGAAAAAGGGGTAGGAAAAGGGGAGGATACGAAAATGTCAGCGAATGCACAACTGAGAATTATAACTCTGAATGTGAATAGGATGAACTCTCTCATAAAACAGAAGCAAATAGCAGAGTGGATCAGAAACCAAAACTCTACCATATATTGTCTACAAGAAACACATATGAGAAGGGTGGACGTACACAAGTTTAAGGTTCAGGGCTTGAGCAAAATCTTTTGGGCATCAAATGAGAAAAAGAGAATGAAATGAAAAAAATGAGAAGGCAGGAGTGGCAATTGTGATTTCTGACAAAGCCAAAGTAAAAATAGATATGATTAAAAAAGACATTAAGGTCATTACATCCTAATTAAAGGCAGTATAAACAATGAGGAAATAACACTGCTCAATATGTATGCACCAAGTGGCATAGCATCGAAATTCATAAAGGAGAAACTGGCAGAGCTCAAGAAGGAAATAGACAGTAAAACCATAATAGTGGGAGATCTAAATATTCCTCTTTCAGATCTACATAAATGAAACCAAAAAATAAATAAGAAAGAGGTAAGAGAGGTGAAAAAAGTTCTAGAAAAATTAGATTTAATTGATATGTGGAGAAAAATAAATAGGGGTAAAAAGGAATACACCTTCTTCTCAGCTGCACATGGTACATTCACAAAGATTGACCATGTTATAGGGCATAGAAATATTGCAAACAAATGCAAAAGAGCAGATATAATAAATGTAACCTTCTCAGATCATAATGCGATAAAAATAATAATTAGTAAGGGCACCTGGACAGGCAAATCAAAAACTAATTGGAAATTAAATATTATGATTCTCCAAAACCAATTAGTCAAAGAAGAAATCATAGAAACAATCAACAATTTCATTGAAGAGAATGACAATGATGAGACATCCTACCAAACTCTGTGGGATGCAGCCAAGGCAGTACTCAGGGGGTAATTTATGTCCTTGAGTGCATATATTAACAAATTAAGGAGAGCAGAGATTAATGAATTGGGCATGCAACTCAAAAAATTAGAAAGTGAGAGAATTAAAAATCCCCAGATGAAAACTAAATTAGAAATACTAAAAATCAAGGGAGAAATTAATAAAATTAAAAGTAAAAGAACTATTGAATTAATAAATAAGACTAAAAGCTGGTATTTTGAAAAAACAGATAAAATAGACAAAGAACTAGTCAATCTAATAAAAAAAGGAAAGAAGAAAACCAAATTGACAGCATCAAAGATGAAAAGGGAGACCTCACCTCTAATGAAGGGGAAATTAAGGCAATCATTAAAAACTATTTCACCCAATTATATGGCAATAAATATAACAATTTAGGAGATATGGATGAATATTTACAAAAATATAAATTGCCTAGATTAACAGCAGAAGAAATAGAATAACTAAATGATCCCATATCAGAAAAAGAAATTGAACAAGCCATCAAAGAACTCCCTAAGAAAAAATCGCCAGGGCCTGATGGATTCACAAGTGAATTCTATCAGACATTCAAAGAGCAACTAATCCCAATACTATACAAATTATTTGATATGATAAGCAAAGAAGGAATCCTACCAAATTCCTTTTATGACACAAACATGGTACTGATTCCATAGCCAGGGAGATCAAAAACAGAGAAAGAAAACTACAGACCAATCTCCCTAATGAACATAGATGCAAAAATCTTAAATAGAATATTAGCAAAGAGACTCCAGCAAGTAATTAAGAAGATCATCCACCATGATCCGGTGGGATTTATACCAGAAATGCAAGGATGGTTCAACATTAGGAAAACCATTCACATAATTGACCATATCAACAGTCTAACAAACAAAAACCACATAATTATCTCAATAGATGCTGAAAAAGCCTTTGACAAAATACAGCACCCATTCCTATTGAAAACACTGGAAAGTATAGGAATAGAAGGACCTTTCCTAAAAATAATAAACAGTATATACCTAAAACCATCAACAAGCATTATACGCAATGGGGATAAATTAGAAGCCTTTCCAATAAGATCAGGAGTGTAACAAGGATGCCCATTATCTCCTCTATTATTTAACATTGTACTAGAAACACTAGCAGTAGCAATTAGAGAAGAAAAAGAAATTGAAGGTATCAAAATAGGCAATGAGGAAACTAAGCTATCACTCTTTGCAGATGATATGATGGTCTACTTAAAAAACCCTAGAGAATCTACTAAGAAGCATGTAGAAATAATCAACAGCTTTAGCAAAGTTGCAGGATACAAAATAAATGCACAGAAATCATCAGCATTTCTATACATTTCCAACACATTAGAGCAGCAAGAGGTAGAAAGAGAAACACCATTTAAAATCACCCTAGACAATATAAAATACTTGGGAATCTATCTACCAAAACAAACACAGCAATTATACGAAAACAACTAAACACTTTCCAAACAAATAAAACTGAATCTAAACAATTGGAAAGCCATTGATTGCTCATGGGTAGGACAAGCTAACGTAATAAAAATGACCATTCTACCCAAATTAATTTACATATTTAGATCCATACCTATCAAACTACCAAAAAACTTCTTTACTGAATTAGAAAAAACTATAACAAATTTCATTTGGAATAACAAAAGATCAAGAATATCAAGGGAAATAATGAAAAAAAAAATGTGAAGGAAGGAGGCCTAGCAATACCAGATATTAAACTATACTATAAAGCAGCAGTCATCAAAACAATATGGTACTGGCTAAGAGACAGAAGGGAGGATCAGTGGAATAGACTTGGGGTAAATGACATCAGTAAGACAGTGTATGATAAACCCAAAGAGCCCAACTTTTGGGACATGAATCCGCTATTTGACAAAAACTGCTGGGAAATTTGGAAAACAATATGGGAGAGATTAGGTTTAGATCAACATCTCACACCCTACACCAAGATAAATTCAGAATAGGTGAATGACTTGAATATAAAGAGGGAAACTATAAATAAGTTAAGCGAACAAAGAATAGTATACTTGTCAGATCTCTGGGAAAGGAAAGATTTTAAAACCAAGCAAGAGTTAGAGAAAATTACAAAATGTAAATTAAATAGTTTTTATTATATTAAACTAAAAAGCTTTTGTACAAACAAAAACAATGTAGTCAAAATCAGAAGGGAAACAACAAATTGGGAAAAAATCTTTATAACAAAACACTCTGACAGGGGTCTAATTACTCAAATATACAAGGAGTTAAAGCAATTGTATAAAAAATCAAGCCATTCCCCAATTGATAACTGGGCAAGAGACATGAATAGGCAATTTTCAGGTAAAGAAATCAAAGATATCAATAAGCACATGAGAAAGTGTTCTAAATCTCTAATAATTAGAGAAATGCAAATCAAAATAACTCTGAGGTATCACCTCACACCTAGCAGATTGGCTAAAATGAAAGAAGGGGAGAGTAATGAATGCTGGAGGGGATGTGGCAAAATTAGGACATTAATGCATTTCTCGTGGAGTTGTGAACTGATCCAACCATTCTGGCTGGCAATTTGGAACTCTGCTCAAAGGGCTATAAAAAATGCCTGCCCTTTGATCCAGCCATACCATTGTTGGGTTTGTACCCCAAAGAGATCATAAACAGACTCGTATGAAAATTTTTATATTTGAGCTTTTTGTGGTGGCAAAAAACTGGAAAAGGAGGGTATGTCCTTCAATTGGGGAATGGCTGAACAAATTGTGGTATATGCTGGTGATGGAATATTATTGCGCTCAAAGGAATAATAAACTGGAAGAGTTCCAGGTGAACTGGAGAGACCTCCGGGAACTGATGCAGCATGAAAGGAGAAGAGCCAGAAGAACATTGTACACAGAGACTGATATACTATGGTAAAATCGAATGTAATGGACTTCTGTACCAGCAGTAATGCAATGACACAGGACAGCTCTGAAGGATGTATGGAAAAGAATGCTACCCACATTCAGAGGAAGGACTGCAGGAGAGGAAACATATAAGGAAAAACAACTGCTTGAACGCATGGGTTGGGGTGTACATGATTGAGGATGTAGACTCGAAACCACCACACCAATGCAACTAACAACAATTTGGAAATAGGTTTTGATCAACAACACATGATCAAACCAGTGGAAATGTGTGTCGGCTATTGGGGGGAATGCAGGGGGTGAAGGGGAAAGTAGGAGCATGAATCATGTAACTATGTTAAAAACGAATATTAATAAATGTTTTAAAAAAAGAATGCATTGTTGAGTTATGGGGGTGTATGAATCAATTGGCAAAAGGAATCCAAAAACATCAAAAAATTGAAATTAAAGAGAAAAAAATAACTTATGGATGAAATGTCAAAGACTTCTGTGTAAAAAGTAAATAAAGAAAAATTAAACTTATAGCAGGTTCTTGAATGAGGGACCAACTAAAGTAATTTCAGCAATTGTCCACTTACCCAGTCAATAGCCAGGACTATAGAAAGTTAGCCACACTATGAAAGACAGAAAAGGGACCAGATTATAGGAGCTAGAATAGCAGGCAAAGTGAGATGCTTCATGGGGCTCAGAGGAAGACCTGCCTCTGGCAAATGCCAAAACAACTACAACCTTAAACACTAAAACAAGTTCAAATTCTCTTATCTTAGCTGAAAATTACATCGATCCCATTAGAATTGGTTGGTCTCTTTGACCTTGTGCTCGATTGATACTATGCAGGTAGATTTGTGCTTCTTTGGCACTGTGCAGTGGCTCTTTTTATATTTCCTTCTCCTGCAATCAGACAGAATCATTAAGCAAACTACCATAATTTTTATCAATAAATGGCAGGTTTCCATAGTCTAAAGCTTTTGGGTAAGCAATAATATTATAGCAAATATATATTTATATTAAACTTATATTACTGCAAAATCAGAAAAGGATTAATATAGATAATGTGTTTCAAGTATAAAAATGAGAGAAAAAAGAAACCCCAAACTGTATTGCACATGCAAGGAAAAAGAATAATAAAAAGAATGTTTTAAAAATCAAGAAAATATATAGCTTAGAATGAGTGGCACACTGTCTCAGCCAAAGAGTGGCAGAACACAAAGGTTTCTCACCAAAAAATGAGATCCATTTCCTTTTAAAACTTGGCCATATGGGACAGCTGGGTGGCTCAGTGGATTGAGAGCCAAACCTAGAGACTGGAGGTCCTAGGTTCAAATTTGGCCTCAGACACTTCCCAGCTGTGTGATCCTGGGCAAGTCACTTAACCCCCATTACCTAGCCCTTACCACTCTTCTGCCTTGGAGCCAATACACAGTATTGACTCCAAGATGGAAGGTAAGGGTTTTAAAAAAAACTTGGCCACGAACATCTGTGAGTGGAAATGATTTTTCACAAAGAATTTTATAAAACAGTAGCATAACAAACAGGTAATGCACATCCAAAGAAGTTCCAAAATTCCCCAGAATTAGATTAATACATTTAATGACAATAGTAAACAAACCTATTATTTTATAGGATTCACATAAGTTTATATATAGCCCCTTGCTGTGTGATATTTTAAAAATCTATGAACTGATGGGTATGAAATAAATTTTTTTACATATAGCAAATATTTCAATCTTGGCTGAGATCTTTTTAAAAAACCCTTACCTTCCATCTTAGAATCAATTCTGTGTATTGGCTCCAAGGCAGAAGAGTAGTAAGGGCTAAGCAATGGGTGTTAAGCGACTTGCCCATGGTCACACAGCTGGGAAGTGTCTGAGACTAGATTTGAACCTAGGACCTACCATCTCTAGGTCAAGCTCTCATTCCACTGAGCTACCCAGCTGCCTCCTTGGCTGAGAAATTTTAACAAAATCCATTACTGCCATCATCCAAATGGGGCAAGGGAGCCCAAAAAAAACACAAAGCTGATGAAAAAATTTTGGGGTCTAGAGTTAGCTGAAGAATTATGAATATAAAATCCTTCATACATCCTGGATGAGATTAAAAACCATTACAGGGTAACTAAGCCTCTTGGGCACCTCACTCCCTCTGGTATGGGACGGTAACAGTTTACAGACCTGTCTCCAAAATGTCCCACCCATTTCACGTGGAGCCAAGGACTAAATCGTGAAAATAACTTTAGATTTCTCATGCATTATATTTTTAACAAATGCAGAAATGGGAAATAATATAGTACCATTTCACTTCTCTTCAACTACAAATGGACCCTTACCTCTTGTTACAAACAACTCAGAAGCAGGGATGCTACTAGGTATCTAAAAATTCCTTCTGAAGACTCCTTAAAATCAATTGAGATATTTAGCTCATTAAATTCTTTTTTTTTTTATTCTTTTTTTTAAAATTTAAACCCTTAACTTCTGTATATTGGCTTATAGGTGCAAGAGTGGTAAGGGTGGGCAATGGGGGTCAAGTGACTTGCCCAGAGTCACACAGCTGGGAAGTGTCTGAGGCCGGATTTGAACCCAGGACCTCCCGTCTCTAGGCTTGGCTCTGAATACACTGAGCTACCCAGCTGCCCCTCATTAAATTCTCTAAAGGTTGTATACAATTTTCAAAATAGAATAAAAAGTTCTTAAGGCAACATATGAACTCATGAGAGGGATTCTTTAAGTTAACTCTGAACTTTTACAAAAGGGTACTCATGTAATAATGAGATTAAACATACCCTGCCCATTTTTAGATTTTATCACCAAATGTATAAACACCATCACTTAATTCATGAGTGGGGAAGTCTGTAAACCACTGTGGGAAAGTGGGTGATGAATTAGAATTGACTGACTGCCCCCCTGGACAGTCCTTAGCAAAGTGTTTGTTGTGATTGGACACATAAACTAAGAGGAAGGCACAGGAAGTGATGCAAAAGAAGCTCATTTAAAAGGGGGGGACAACTTCCTGTAGGACAGTTCTAATCCAGTTTCTGGAGCTGGAGTTCAAGTGGGTGTTCTGCTCCTCTCTTCACCCTGGAACGGGAACTGGAACTGGAGGATCTCTAGCTGGGACCTTGGACTTGGTTAGACTGTTCTTAAATCTCTCCCTTAGAACTACATGTAATGAGTGAAAAAGGCTGACTCCCTTAGCTTCCCTGGAGGTACTAGCCGCCTAGGGCCCCTTGATTGGGAGGAAGGCCATTGTGGATAAAACCCTTGTTAATTGACTTTTAGTTTCTCTGGCTTGGACCTCTGGTTCCCTGCCAAAGTAAACTCAGGGATTGAGCACATTGTCTAGCTCATTAATCTAGATCTCTTACTCTACCTTCTTCTCATTTCTCTACTTTCCCTATCTCCTACATTTTAAAAATAAATTACTAAAATTCATTTTTAGAATTGATAATTATTCAATTATTGGCAATCACTCATTTAAATATTTACTCCAACCAAAAACCTCCTTTTTCTCTTTTTACACTTTAGATTTTCCAACTCTACCTAAACTGAGATCATTAGGTACTTTAATGTTTATTGTTCAGTCTGACACAAGGTCAATTTGGGACATCCCTTAAGGCAATTTCCTAAGGGACAGGGCAAACTTGGGGGTTCCAAAATCATAGGGGACACATGTATTATCAGGCAGGCAAAACAGATTTCCTTATTATTCATTTTTGTAAGTGATTAATCTTATAAAATCAAACCCCCAAACAAAATCCCAAATAAGCAAGTGAAATATTACATGCTTTCAACTCCATTCCTACTCCAATAGTTCTTTCTCTGGAGGTAGATAACATTCTTTTTCATTAGTTCCTCAGAAATGTTCTGAATCATTGTATTGCTAATAGGAACTAAGGCTATCACATTTGATCATTCCACAATATTACTGTAACTGTGTACAATATTCTCCTAGTTCTGCTTATTTCACTCTGTATCAGATTATGTAGATCTTTCCAACTCTTTCTGAAATCATCATGTTCATTCCAATGGTTTCTTTTTCCCTAAGAATGATTAGATAAAGTCATTTGACTTTTAAAGTCCTTTATAACCCAAATTCTTCATCATTTTCTAGTCTTCTTACACTTACATGTGTTAAGATTAAAATTCTCTGGAGACTGTATTTTAATGTATATGTATCAATTAATCTTAAAAACAGATCTGAGAAAGAAAAGGGATCTTCCACATGTGACTAACTATTCCTGTCACAAGGCTCCCCTACCCAGAGGTCCTCAGCCATTCTGGCACCCTTACCTCAGAAACACCCAGAGTCAGTCTATGGGTGAGCTAGTGCTCACCTAGCCACCTCTTCTCACCATGATTCTTCAGCAAAAGAGAATTACTTTCCTTCTCCAATTGAATTTTATGCTTCTTGTGATGTCATTTTTCTGAGTCCCTCTGATCAGGCAGGCTTTGTCCTCAGTCCAGATCAGGGACAGGTCTTCCAGAAGCCAGGTGTCATCCCTCAGATTGCAAATCCCCCTTATCTTGAGTAGTTCTTAATTCAATCACAGGGTTAACTGATCTAATTGCCTTTCCTCACACATGACTCTATTAGCAATGGCCCAAATAACCAATAGCATGGAACAGAGAAATGTGACGCTTTCATCTGCTTCTCTCAACCCTAACTCTTGAAGAAAGATTGCAAGAGAAAACAGGAAAAATAACTAAGAGAAAACTTAGTGAAAAGCTGGCAAAGAGGAATGGATCTTCTGATTCCATTTTACTAAACATTCCAGTCAACAAATCCATCATGACTTACCTGCCTCCTCTCTCTGCTCTGTTACTCCTTTTTACCCATTAGTGAGTTCTTCCAGGAACTTCAGTTGTGAAGAAATATATTGGACCAACTTGTCTTTAAGAGGAAAGGAGGAGAATTTAGACACAAACCCTGGGAGAGAAGATTCTGGAAGGAGAAGCTTGGGAGAGGATGATCTTGGGAATTAACTGAGATTAATGGTCACTCCTTACCTGGCTTCTCTCTGAGCTAGAAGGAAGGACATTTGCTCTATCATCTCCTAGGAACAGAGTAATCTTGTGGAAAAATTATGAAATTCCTGGATTTGGAGAACTGCCTTGGAGGAGATCTGTGTTTCTCTGAAGTGCTGAGACAACTTGGTTAAGGTAAACCCAAGGATTTTTCACCTGGAACTTAGGGTTTGCCTAGGAAGCCAACCCCAGGCTTTGGGTAAGGACTCAGTCTATCTATGAGTCTTGTATCCTTAGCCTTTTAGAGGCAATCTATAATATTTTAGGTTAAATAAGGTAGTCAGATAGTTTGGGGGTCTACATAAGATCAGGGAGCTGGTAAGAAGGGCTTAAGAAGACAAGAAGGCCATCCTCATGAGGGGGACATAGAAAGGTTGGTGGAGTTAGAAGTGTATAGATTTAAGACCTTATCTACCATTTTCATAACTCAATGAACTTGGTTTTCTATAATTTCAAGGGGTTGTACTTTACTGGCCCTGGGGAGGTTTGTAGTTTGGTTTTTCCATTTTCAGTCCTTCTTGTTCCTTCCCAATTAATCTATCTCCTGTTGGAGATAGAGTTCTTTTTCAAGTGTTCCACAGTCTTTTTTTTCCAAAATGTTTTCCTTGCATGTCATCATAGTTTTCTAGAAGAGCTCCCTGTCATTTTCTAAATGGAGAGGTATACCATTTCAGGACATGTCTAGATGTCTATTATATTAGAATTTCTATTTTTGGGTTTAGTTGAGAGAAGGGTTAATTTTTAGTGTTTAGTTAGGAAGTTTTGATTTGTTGTTTTTATTCAAATACTCAATTCATTATGTTATTTTTCTCTTTTAATTGATAAAAGTCTTTGAGAGGCATAAAGTTTCCTTCAAGGAATTCTTTGGCTACATCCCAACGATTTGGTATATTGTTTAATTTTGTCTTTATCTTTAAGATATTGACTCTATCCCTATCTTTTATTTATTTTCATTTTTTTAAACCCTTACCTTCTGTCTTGGAGTCAATACTGTGTATTAACAGAAGAGTGGTAAGAACTAGGCAATGGGGGTTAAGTGACTTGCTCAAGGTCACACAGCTGGGAAGTGGCTGAGACCAGATTTGAACCTAGGACCTCCAATCTCTAGGCCTGATTCTCAGTCGACTGAGCTACCCAGGTACCCCACCCCACCACATGACTTTATCTTTAATAAAATTATCTATTATTCCTACTATTTGTTCATTGACACAACATGGTTTTAGGATTAAATTATTTAGCCTATTTAAATTCAGAATACTTTTTCAAAAGCACTTTACTGGTTAAAATTTTTATTCTGTTGTGCTCAACAAAGGTTGAATTTAATATTTCTGTTTTCTATATTTGTTTATAAGGTTTTTTTGCCATAACACATTGTAAGGGTATCGTGTTTGTGTAAAATCCATAACAGATTGTTTACCATCTCACTGAGGAGTAAGAGGAAAGAATGAGGAAGAGAATTTCAGATTAAAAAATGTTTTTAATAATATTAAAAATTGCTTTTATATGTAATTTTGGGGAAAGTAAAATATATTAAAATTTTACAAAATAAAATGGCTCAGAAAAAAGGGTATGTTGATAAAATAATGATATATACTCTTTTCAATTCCCATTCAGTAATTGTCAGAGTGCTATCATATTTGACTTTTCTAAAATTCTCTCAGATGCATAACTTTCTTCTGGCTTTGTTATTGCTGTTAGATTTCTCTAGGTCTGAAACAGATATATTAATATTCCCAACTACTAGTTTTGCTATCTGTTTCAAACTGCAATTCAGTTTATACTTATATATTTAAATACTACTCCATTTTTTTATACATATAGGTGGATAGCATTTTTTTTTGTAAGCCTCAGAATTGTCCTGGATCATTTTATTGCCAATAATAGTGTTAAATGTAATCTATCACCAAAAATGTTGCAAATAGAAACATCTAGGAATGTTAATATAGGAATGTTAGGGGAGTGGGGGAGGGGGTTGAATATAGTATCTTTTACTGCTTGTAATAGATTGGGCAGGTACCTAATAGCTTGTGGCTACTGAAGCTCCTTGTAATTGGTTTGTGCCTATGCAAGGATAACTGCTGGAGAAAGATGTAAAAAACCTCTATTTAATAAATATTGAAAAAGGTTTGAGGATTAGGATTGATTCCCTAGTTTTAAAGGGGATCTAAACTTTTACCCACTCTCTTCTAGTTCTCAAGAACTTGCTTCTTGCTCGAGAAACTCGAGCCTCCTTAAAACTATCATGAAAAACCCAGGGTCTATACTAAAGAAGTTATGCTAATGACTTATCCTCTCAGTTATATATTAGTAAGTTTACTATTACTTTAGATCTCTTTTTGCTTTAGATCTGTTCAGTTATTCACTCTCTCTGCCCACCGCTAGGCCTTACAGGCCTAGCAAGTCTTTTTGGGCTAAGCAGACCACAAAATGGCTTGTCCCTCTCAGCAGTCAAGGAACAAACAACAAACAATAAAGGAAAAACAGTCTTTCTCTTTATCTTTTCTGTTGATTTCTCCCACACAAACTTATTCCAAAAACTCTAACCAATTCTCCCCCTTCACCAGCCACTGGGTTTTTCAGTGTTCCAGGGAAGAGAAACACTAGCACTCTTCCTAGGGAAAAACCCTCCAGGAGTCTGTTGGCAGTTGGAAAACCAACTGACACAGGCTACGCAGAATTCCAACAGGCACCCTTCCCAAGATCCTGTCTGACCTTAAAGAAATCTTACCCACTATTTTGTACCCTTTCCTTAGCTGCTAAAATCTCAATTACTCCAAATGGTCCTCATTAGCCCTATGGCTTAATTAATCCTAATAAGTTCTTTAATCCAACAGTTCTTTCTCTGGAGATGGAAAGCATTCTTTTTCATAAGTGCCTGAGAATTGTCCTTGATCATTGTATTGCAAATAATAATTAAACCTATCATAGTTGATCATCCCACAACATTGCTGATACTGTGTACAATGTTCTCCTGATTCTACTTATTTTACTTTGCATTAGTTCATGTAGGTCTTCCTAGCCCTTTTTGAAATTATTCTGTTTATCATGCCTTACAACACAGTAGTATTCCATCACCATCCTATACCAAAATGTGTTCAGCCATTCTCCAATTCATGGAAATCCCCTTAATTTCCAATTCTTTGTCACTACAAAAAGAGCAGCTATAAATATTTCTGTGCACATAGATCCTTCCCCAACTTATTTTTATCTCTCTAGGAAATCAACATAGTCATGTTATTATTGGATCAAAAGATAGGACTTGTTTTATAGCCCTTTGAGCATAATTCCAAATTGCTCCCCAGAATGGTTTGATCAATTCACAATTCCACCAATAAGGCATGAGTGTCCAAATTTTTCCACATCCCCTCCAACATTTATCATTTTCCTTTACTGTCATATTGGCCAATCTGATAAGTATGAGGTGGCCTTGAGATCTATTTATCATCTCTAATAATCTGATGAGGATGGCTTAGTTGATAAGGAAATAACGGGACACAGGAGATGATCTTGACTGTTAACTCATAGCTGCTTCTTTGAAGTGCCATTGAATCACAAGTTTATTATGTAAGAAATTCAAACTCCCTTTCACCCAAAAGCACAAGGATAGTTTCCCACAACTACACAGAGCTGTAGTTTTAACATAGACAATACAACAGGCTTAGAAGCTTGAAGGTGAAGATAAGAACCAGGCTGGACTTTCAGCTATATTTGTTAACACTAAGCCAAGTCTTAGAATACTTTTTTTAGGGGCAAATTCCCCAGCTAAACTAAGGTTTCAGCCTTGACTGCATTTCTGACCAAAGGGGAAGAATGCTAACCTCTTAAATGCTGGTTTGCTAGGAACTTAAAGTTTTTCAATAAGGCCACAATACTTTTCAACAAGAAATTACAAGGATTACAAAAAGGGGTCAAAAGAGGAGTCTTAGATTTTTATCTATTCTCTTAATGGCTTCCCACAAGGTGGTACCTCAGAGCTGTTTTAATGTGCATTTATTTAATAAAGAGGGATTTAGAACATTTTTTTCATGTGATTATTGATAGTTTGATTTTCTCCTTTGAAAATTGCTTATTCATATCCTTTGTCCATTTGTAATTTTGGGAATTGCTTTTATTTGCATAAATTTGACTTAGTTCTTTATATATTTGTAAAATGAGACTTTTATCAGAGAAATTTGTAACAAAAAAAAATCCCCAATTTGTTGTTCGCCTTCTAATCTTGGTTGTATTGGTTTTGTTTGTATAAAACCTTTTTAATTTAATTTAACCAAAGTTATTCATTTTACATTTTGTAATATTCACTATCCTTTGTTTGGTAATTAATTCTTCCCTTCTCCATAGATCTGACATGTAAATTATTCTATGGTCCCCTAATTTATACATACTATCACCCATTATGCCTGTCATATATCCATTTTGACCTTATCTTGATATAGAGGCTGAGATATTGTTCTATACATAATTTTTGCCATATTATTTTCCAATTCACCCAGCAGTTTTTGTCAAGTAGTGAGTTCTCATACCAAAAGCTGGGGTCTTTGTGTTTATCAAACACTAGATTGCTGAGGTCATTTCCTCCCAATTTATTCCATTTACCCACCCTTCTATTTCTTAGCCAGTATGTGAAGATAGGATTAACTCTAGCCTTGCCTGTTTTTAGACCAAGCCAGAGTAATTATCTATCCCAATTGTCAGCAACCTTTTTGGAAGTGAGAGCCATAAACGCCTGGGGAAGGAGGAGGATGGAGGCAGAAGGAGCTGGAATATGGGGCGGGAGCTGAAGGGTCCCCTGGGGCACATCCTGGGGCTCTGTCCGGACTGGCCTGTTGGGAGGTAGAGCCTGATATGGCTCCAGAGCCATACGTTGCCGACCCCTGATCTATACTCTCTCTGATTTCCTCATTTTCACTCTTTCTCATTTTGTAAATAAACTACCATAAAAAGTCATTCTGACTTGAGTAATAATTTCTGGTGACCACACTCATAAATTTAGTCCAACCCTTTACTATTTTACCCCTTACCAGTATCAGACGATTTTGAGGATTACTGCTTTATAGAGCAGTTTAAGATCACTTTCTGGCCAGTTTAAAATCTGGTACTGCCAGAAATGCCAGGGTGGGATATTGGTGGGTTCAGGGAATAGGTCTAAATGATTACTCATGACCAGATAACACAGTTTTGGGAAGGCCAACAGAATGTAGGTGACAGGCTACCAGATGCAGTCCAGGCAGAGGTAACAAAAACAGGGACAGTTTGGTTTATTAAAGTAAGGGAAGGTAGGAAAGGGAATTTAGATAACCTTATCTAATATTCACTACCTAGCCCTCCCCCACAAATCTACAGTTGTTCCCTCATGGGAAGCCTTCAGAAAGATTGAGCTACACTGGGCCTTACCTATCTAACATGAAGACCCAGTCTTTAATATAAATAAACTCCTCTAACCCAAACCCCTCTTGGATGGTAACAAAGGTATTGAGTTTGGCAGATAAACAGGACAGGGAAGCCAGGAAGAGGTTCTCATGGACAGATGACTCAGATAGCATTTCATAAGATGATATATGCAAATCTACTCTTGGTCTTATACACAGGAAAAACAAAGCTATGGGAAGGATATCTGGCCATTTTTGATGAGTTTCAGCACAAACTTTCCCACCATAGTCTTGAGTTCCCTATTCATATGCTCCACCTGACCTGAAGTTTGTGGATGGTTCAAAGATGGAATTAGCTCTCCCCTATTTATTCTTTAGACTTTAGTCATCAGGAATGTGTACACCTCATCCCACTCAGGATTAAGTGGTGAGGGGGGAGGTCTATGACCCACATGTGCTAGTGAGTGACAAATCAAAAACAACTCACTGCCCCCTGGGCAATCCAAAGGAAGGTTAAAGTTGCCATTTGTCCACATAGAACTGGATGGTGGACACAGGAAGTCACACAAAGAACTATCTTTTAAATATGATGGTAACTTCCTGTGAGGGGGATTTTGCCTGTTGAACTTGGCCTTGGAGGAGCTCATGTTTGAGATCTCAGACTGCTTCCTTTTGGATTGTCACATGGGTGAGTGTAAGGCTCACTCACTTTGCTTGGCTTTTCTGGAGGTACTAGCCTCTAAAGAGGCCTCCTGTCTTGGA